>NC_142932.1:90278344-90293344 GCF_046866305.1 Octopus bimaculoides | reverse complement strand
CTCATAGCTTTCAGAAAAATGGGCATTTTTTAACAAAATTTTCTACAAATAGCTTTCAGATGCTGTAGATTACGATTACATAGGAATTCAATGTAAGAAAAAAAGTGTGGGCGCCTATATATATATATATATATATATATATATATATATATATATATATATATATATATATATATATATATATATATATATATATATATATATATATATATATATATATATATATATATATATATATATATATATATATATATATATATACTGACACACATCAGATATATATCTACAAAATGAAACTTGAAATGTTGAAAAAAAATTATGCTGTATGTCAGCATGTATGTGCACGTGCGCGTCCAACTTTTTTTTTTTTCTTATTTTCGCATCAAATTCCGATATAGTCATAACCTACACTTTCTGAAAGGTATTTGTCGAAAATTTTGCATAAAAAAAAATATCCATTTTCCTGAAAGTTATGAAGGTGTGGTAAGAAGTTTCCTCCCAATCACAGGGTTTAGGGTTCAGTCCCACTACGTTGTAACTTAGGCAAGTATCTGCTATTATAGCTTGGGCCGACAAAAGTTTTGTGGGTGGATTTAGTAGACGGAAATTGTAAAGAAGACCTCGTATATGTGTGTGTGTGTGTACATACATAGATAGGATGCCATGAATAAACTGTCGTCTAAATTACGCAAAAAGGAAAATAACACTGACATCTCATTTTAATATGTATATTTACCAAAATTACATAAAAAATATCTTGAAAAAAAGTAAATTTATTCCATAAAATCGGCATTGGCCTCAACCACGGCCTCCAGACGACTTCAGAATCTCCTGCAACTCTTCTGGACGGTCACCTTGTTTAAATTGGTGAATGCTGCCATAACCCTTGCCTTTTTTCATCTTTTTTCATATTATGCGCCCCACACATAATAATGAAGGAGATTGTAGTCTGGGGAGTAAAGTGGCCAGATGCTAGGGGTGATGTGGTCGCGGAAATTGTCTGACAGCCATGCCTGGGTTCTCCTGCTTGTGTGGCATGGTGCAGAGTCCTGTTGCCAAACATAGAGTCTTCCAGCAGCTACCATCTTGAGCCAAATGACTAAAATTCAAGGCGGTGCCCCAGCATGGCAGCAATCTAATGACTGAAAAGATAAAAGATAAAAGATGATAAGCATCGTAAGAGTGGCTGTGTGGTAAGTAGCTTGCTTACGAACCACATGGTTCCGGGCTCAGTCCCACTGCGTGGCACCTTGGGCAAATGTCTTCTACTATAGCCTCGGGCCGACCAAAGCCTTGTGAGCGGATTTGGTAGACGGAAACTGAAAGAAGCCCGTCGTATATATATATATATGTATGTGTCTATATGTTTGTGTGTCTGTGTTTGTCCCCCCCCCCCAGCATCGCTTGACAACCGATGCTGGTGTGTTTACGTCCCCGTAACATTAGTGGTTCGGCAAAAGAGACCGATAGAATAAGTACTAGGCTTACAAAGAATAAGTCCTGGGGTCGATTTGCTCGACTAAAGGCGGTGCTCTAGCATGGCCGCAGTCAAATGACTGAAACAAGTAAAAGAGTAAAGAGTAAACGAGTATCCGATTTTCTAAAAGCCATGTGGAAACAAATTTGGTGGAAGCACACTTGTGTAGGCATGTCTTTGGACGAATTAGCTTATACCAGTGATTTCCAACGTTTTTACTCATAGTGAATCCTTGAAATCCATTTCGTGTCTCCGACAGGGAAACGTTGGTTTATGCCACCGGAATTTTGAAACCGATATTCCGTTGGAATAATTCTTCTTTCTGCTTATATCCTTCTTATTTTATGCCCGACAGCGTAATGAATGTCTTTTAAAGGTACATACATCGAACGACGTTCAGTCAACACCTATAAGTACATTTTAAAAAACAAAACTAAAAACATAAATTTGATGGAAATTTTCAAAACAAAAATGTGACATGATTTGTAAGTAAGGCGTTGTTTTTAAAATTCCAATATTTTGTCTACATTCTGGAAATTAAATTGTCTGTTGTAGTATTCAACATTTCTTTAACATACCACATTATCTTGGTGTGTAAGAGCGTCTCTCTAGACGACTCTCTCTCTCTCTCTATACTCTCTCTATATATATATATATATATTATTTATATATATATATATATATTATATATATATATATATATATATATATATATATATATATATATATATATATATATATATATATATATATATATATATATATATATATTCCAATGAGTATGTTGGTGTTTGTCTCTGTTTAAGTTTGAGTACACACACACACACGCTCGCACGCACGTGTGTGTCCATAAAGTAAAGTGGTTTGGGATCTGAAAATATATTTATTTAACCACGTGACATCCAGAAGATTATCGCCGTTTCGCAGCCTACAAGATAGATAGATAGATAGATAGATAGATAGATAGATAGATAGATAGATAGATAGATAGATAGATAGATAGATAGATATGCCTTTCTTTATCTAGACATCATTCTAAATAGTATTTTTTGAGAATGATAGTCTCTGAGGACGGAAATGTATAGTCTTGTCAGTATCTCTCTGTTGTTTTAAGAAGATAGACACTTCTCAGTTACAGTATTTTCTTCATCTGCTGGCAGAAGATCTGTGTTTTTAACCCTATCGATGAATGACACCTAATAACGGAATGCTTGAAAAAAATTAACGGCTGTGGATTGCTGAATTGTAACATAAGCTTTCAGTTACGTAACAGTACCAATAATAACCTCTGACGCAGGCAGAAGGCTACAGAGTTAAAGAAGAAGAGTCTGTCCATAATATTGATCTCCAGCACATGACTAGCACGTTACTTTATCCAGTCCAGAAGGATAACCAGCAAAGGCGCTTTCGTAATATTCTGAGTGCGTTAGAACACCGGGCGATATGCTTAGCAGTATTTCGTCTGCCTTTACGTTCTGAGTTCAAATTCCGCCGAGGTCGACTTTGCCTTTCATCCTTTTTCGGGGTCGATAAATTAAGTACCAGTTGCGTACTGGGGTTGATCTAATCGACTGGTCCCCATCCCAAAAATTTCAGGCCTTGTGCCTAGAGTAGAAAAGAATATGTTGAGTGCGTATATGTAAGCGTGCGCTCTTACTTACATGGCTGGCAGGATGGATGGATGGATGGATGGATGGATGGATGGATGGATGGATGGATGGATGGATGGATAACTTAGTTAACTTAGGTTTCCATCATTCTTGGCTCGGATCATGTTTCACTTAATAGCAGCATTTGGGGTAGACCTTTAAGCTATGTTTTGAGACATGGTAGTCCTCTCGAGTTGAGAGATGTTGTCTACCGATAAGTATCCGGTGGGGGAGGGATACATATCAGTTGATTTCTCTAGTATTTGTTGGAGGAGTTTGTCCAGGTAGCGTTTGAATGTTACGGGGTCTTTTTCTTTCTTTCTGGATGATGTTTACCGAGGCAGGACCAGTTGAGGTAAAAAGTTGTGTCGCAATGACATTTTGTAATGTGAGCGCGATCTTTGAAGAGAGCATATGAAGTCTAGCCTTGACTCGGGAGTCTAGCTTTGACTAACTTGTAAACTTGATACTGGCATTGGTTGATGGAATATTTTCTACATTGTACAAATTATATAGCGCTCATAATGGAGTTGGAAAAAATACTGTGGACTTTCTGAGTGATACCAATAATCAAGGTCTAGTGTACCATTTATTTTTTTCCTTTTTATTTTGAGATTGATCTCTGGATGTTTCAGTCCTCATCATCATCATCACCATCCGTTTCCTCATCACCATCATCACCATCACCATCGTCGTCGTCGTCATTATGCGTTGTCTGCAAGCAGACGTTGATGCCCGTCGATATGAAATGCGACGGAATCGTAGTATCAGGAGTGAGTTGTCCTCCTCTGTTAGTTTTTGTCCTCAGCTGCTGTGGTTCAACTTCGAGTATCAAAGTCCAATCTTCTCCTGATATGTTAAGCCATATCCTTGTATCTCAGTTCGGATTTACCTTGATTCCACGTACAACTAGGCAAATATGAAGAGAATACATATTTCAAACGATACTGTTCCAGAACAAATCATGGAACAAATTATAACCTTCAAACACTCCCTGGACAAATTCCTTCATGGAATATCATACAAACCACCGACATCCGGATATATTTCGTTCAACAACAACTCATTGTTTGATTGGTCTATGGTGTCCTTAGACACGATTTAGGCCAATACAAGCCGAAACCTAACGTTCTATATACGTGTGTGTAGGTGTATGTGTATGTATGTGTATATCTTAGTGTGTCTGTGCATGTGTACACGCATACATAATGCACAAATACGTTTAAATATGTAAATAGTTGCGCGCGCGCGTGTGTGCATGTGAATGTAGCATTTGCCTAAGATATCTGAGAACAAGTAGAGATAGTTGTAACAAAATAAACTCGTAAACAAATCTCACTGACAAGCTAGTAACTAGATCCGATATATGCCAAGGGAAACAGTTCCATGATGCGGTTAAGACTTCTGTTTTATAACTTGTAACGGAAAATGCTAAATATGGCACATTTATTAAGGTTTACGACACACCCACGTGATTAGCGTGTGTTTGACATGACAAATTACCCAAATTTATTTCAAAGTTCATAAGAACGTTGGTAACCCGAGAATATTCTTCACTCACTTGATTCTAAGCGTTCTTGTTAGTTAGCTTATCAGTTTCTTAAATTAAATATCAGAGGAGTTGTAGAGGGTTAAGTTTATTAGGGTATAGAATGACCGTGTGTTCGTATCTTGTTACCGGTACTCACATTGCAGTCTTCGTCACACGGGTGCACGTACACACACACACACACACATCTAATTTCCCTGAAAAACCCCTTTTAATTCGAAGGCATGACTGTGTAGTTATGAAGTTCTCTTCTCAACCATGTGATTCTGTGTTCAGTCTCACTGTGTCTTCTGCAATGATATCAAGTAGATCAATATCTTGTAAGTGGGACTTTTGCTTGACGAAAATTGTGATGAAGCCTTTCATATAAATACTTATAAATATGTATATATATTTTTTCATCCAATATATATCAGCGAAGGATAGACAACAGCGAGAAATCCGCTATAACAAGCGTTCTTCCAATGATATGCTATATAGAACTTATTCTACAACAAGTTATAGACACTCGCTTGGCAGTTGTGTCGTCAGAAATTCAGTGATCCTATGAGTGGTCTTTTGGAAATCTGTTACACAAAATATTCTCGTGTTACGATATTCTTGTCAACATTTAAATAATTTTCGAAAAATCGTCGCGTCAAACCCAAGCTCTCTGATCTTGTGTGTATATAAAGCTTAATAAATGTGCCATATTAGGGTTTACGAATTGTTTACGAATTGCCTAACATGTAGAAACATTTTTTGCGACATCCTACTTCAATACTTCATTTTGGTGCAACAGCAGCATTGACTGTTCACTAGCATGATAGCGGGGTATATGTCCTAGCAGGTCCTAGAAGCTACAAAAGTACCTGATTACTGATCCTACAGTAAGACTGCCTAACTGAAGCGTGCACGTAGTCTATTCGCAAAAGGTTGGAAGCCAGCAAAACTGAGGAAGTAATCAAATGGCCTCCCAAACAGGGAGGTTTCATTTTAAAAGCTAAAGAAATGGGCCTCAATATCTGCGGGTCAATCGGATCGCTTCATGGCGGCGAAGTGAAATCCGAGGGATCAGAGGCTAAGAATCTCAAATACTCATAGACCGCTAAGGAATCGGATAACGACCTTTGCAATATGTACCTACAACTGCAAGCCTTTGGCAGGGAGAACCCATCTAATTGGAGAGAAAAAGGAAATCAAAGACGATGTAGTTGGGATCTTTGAAACATGTTGAAGGAAAGAGATAAATGTGAGATGGACAGATGGAAACGTCGTGAGACTGAGAAAAACAGAAGGTGCGAAAACAACAGAAAGTATAGGGTTCATCGTAAGCAAACAGGATTCGAAATTTGTTTCTTGCCAGATGCCTTCTTCGTGCATCAGTATGCTAAACGTTATCTCTCAAGAAATGTCACCCAGATCATTCAGATCTATCCTCCCGCTAAAGCGAGCAAAGATGAAGTTGAGGAATTCTAACAAGAGCTAGAGAAAGCGCTAAATCACAAATCAACTTAAACCGTAATGATGGAAGATTTCAACGCAAAGTTGGAAAAAGGCGAGAGGGTGAGAAATACACATTATTTACATTATTTACATTACATTTTACGGATATTTGTCCTCATCCTGCTTGTTATTAACACAACGTTTCGGCTGATATACCCTCCAGTCTTCATCAGGTGTCTTGGGGAAATTTCGAACCTGGGATCTCATTTCTAAGGTATTTTTCGATGTTATTATTATTATTATTATTATTATTATTATTATTATTTTATGCTTGACTTTTGCTTTGCATTTGTACAAGTTGGATCCAAGTCTCACCCAGAGACCTCAAGAGACAACTTATTATTATTATTATTATTATTATTATTATTATTATTATTATTATTATTATTATTATTATTATTCAGGTCACTGCCTGGAATCGAACTCGGAATCTTGGGGTTAGTAGCTCGTGCTCTTAACCACTACGCCATATACCTGTGTATTAACAACAAACAAGATGAGGACAAATATCCGTCAAATGTAAATAATGTAAATAATGTACATAATTCCTCATCTGTTAAATATAGAACGGTGAGAGATATGTTGGTAAGTTTGAGAATATTTGGTTATCCTAACAGAATCAAGAAGACTTTACATTGGGAACAGCCTATTCAGGAAGCAACGTGGAAGGAGATGGGCCTGGATAGCTCCAAACGCTCAATGCAAAAATAAAATTGACTACATCCGGGTCGATAAACGGCGCATACTGCAGTGCGTCACAATAATGGTGTCATCCAACGCAGGCAGTGATCATCGCTTGCTACGGGCGAAGATGGTGATCAATGAAATCAGAGCAAAAAAGGCTGTGCATATTTCACTGAAGAATCATTGCATCAAGGCCTTTAATGTGAAGCAGTTGCAGGAAGGTATCAAAAAAGAAAACTCGGAGTCAATTTGAAGAACTCGATGAGGACAACAATTTGCTGGGCCAGAAAATTAAAAGCTGTATATGGAAAGCAAGAGCTACAAATCAGAGGGAGCATGAAGGAAGAAAATGCAGGAGAAACGGAGCGGAGTGGACGATGTGATCGCAGAATGACGAAAACACAAATTCAGCTGGGCCAGGTATATCACAGATAACAGGTAGACCAGCGCAGTTACCAAGTGGTATCCAAGAGATCGAGAAAAGCTACTTCGAAGGCCTCCATGATTAATGGAAGTTGATTTAGTTAAGCGATCTGGGTCAAGATGGAAAAGAATGGTGCAAATAAGACAATTAGAAGTGCTCTGTGACCAGCAGTGTACAACAGCCTCCGATGATCGGCTCGATACTGCGATACCGCGATAAAAAAAAAGTGAGAGAAACGGTATAGATCAGGAGGCTGGAACAAGGGATGCTACTGATGGGTTTTTCCAACCAGATCTAAGTTTTTTTTTATCAATGATGAGTTTATGGGTTTTAATTTCCAAATTTACATTAAATCTGGGTTTTTAAGTTAGTTTTGATTGCAAACCTATCTTTTAAAGAGAATTCGGTGTCATACTCTTTGTATGCAATATGTACCAAAGTTGCACCTCTTCTAATACTTTGTAAACTTTCTATATATCATCCATAATCATCTCACGTAATGAATTTGTCGATACAAATATTGTATGTGACATAATTACCGATCGCACGCGTTCATTATTTGTTTATACTTGTATCATACCGGGTAACTACAAGCAGTTGCATGCCTAGTAAAGAGCCTCTTCGGTCATGAATGACCATGGGATTGCACCCCTCCAAGGCACAAGTCTGGGCAAGGTTGTTTATGGAAGACCAGCAGTCGCCTATGCACGCCAGCCTCCTCCCTCCACGCCACTGACGTTATCCAAGAGAAAGGCAAAGGCCGATACAGTTGGGCACCAGCGACGTCGCAAATCATTTCAACAGCAAAGTGAACTGGAGCAACGTGTAATAATGTCTCGTGCTCAAGAACACAACACACAGCCCGGTCCGGGAATAGAACTCACTACCTCATGATTGTAAGCCCGACACTCTGACCACGTAAAATTAAAAATTCATTATTCTTCTCAACTCAGGTGTGTTTCCATAGGATCCTATGTACATGCAATTCGACCCTGGTGCTAAAAAGGTTCCCCACATTTTATATAGAATCCTCGACATATATACAATAATCCTTTCTACTGTAAGCACAAGGCCTGAAATTTGGGGGGAGGGGGTTAAGTTGATTGCATCGATCCCAGTGCTCAACTGGTACTTATTTCACTGACCACGAAAGGATGGAAGGCAAAGTTGACCTCGGCGGAATTTGAACTCAAAACGTAGCGACGGGCGAAATACCGCTAAGCATTTCGCCCGGCGGGCTGGGGCTACACACAGAGGGGACAAACAAGGACAGACAAACGGATTAAGTCGATTATATCGACCCCAGTGCGTAAATGGTATTTATTTAATCCGAAAGGATGAAAGGCAAAGTCGACCTCGGCGGAATTTGAACTCGGTGGAAATTGAACGCGCTAACGTTTCTGCCTTTGCCATATATACAATGACGTGATAGAAGAGCAGATATATTGGGAATCAGACACAACTGAACAGACAATCAGATTTTTAAATAGATAAGCTAACTAACACACACGTTATGACAATGCCAATAGATCTTATCCCAGGTATAATAATAAACAACATTATTATGGATCAATGGAATGTAGATGCACACACCCGTCTACTCTCACCAGGATATTATTAGATATATGGGTGTGTATGTATGTGTATGTAGAGAGAGAAAGAGAGAGAGAGAAAGAGAGAGAGAGGGAGAGAGAGAGAGGGGGGAGAGAGGGGGAGAGAGAGAGAGATTAGGAGAGGGTGGCATCTTAAGAGGAACAAACGGGTGTGTACTTTTACATTCCATCACCAGAGATATGTATGCATGCGCGCACACACATACACACACACACACACACACACACACACACACACACATATATATATATATGTATATACACTACATATGACAAAGAGTATTGAGTAATTCTTCAGTTTAATGTTAAATTGTTTTTATTATAACACGATGTAAAATCGAACACACATACGCAAATATTTATATATATATATATATATATATATATATATATATATATAAGCAAATGAAAAATAAATAAAGAAAAAGAAATGAATGAATAAAAATAAATGAGTGAAAAATTACTAAACTCTTACAGCTGCTTCTACTATAGGGTTGTCCAATCTGCCAAGTTTCCATATCATACCAGTAATATACACGGATTGTACAAAGGTTGAACAAGCATTGGACAGGAGTCGGACAATGATTGAGCCCCAAAGCTTCATCAGAGAGCCTATAATGTTATGAATCTAACATGTGAGGAAGTAAAGTAAAATAATAAAATAACATAAAAGAAATAGTGAGGAATGGTAAAATCGTCAATTCCAAGGTAATATCCATAAGCTATGAGATTACATCTTATGGTAAATTCATAAGATTACATCTTATGGATTCTTTAAATCATACGCAGGTGCTGAGGCTAAAATTTTCCAATGAAGACCATAACTAATACCCTTATCTTTAAGGCCCCATATATAATTACTTAAACCAGTGGAATTCTTCCTATTTCTGTTTCTGAAGGTATACAGATGGTAATTCAGACTACGTTTCATATGGTTTTGGGTGGAACCCACATATACCTTATTACTCGATTGAGTACTTACTACCCATTGGTAAACTATTTCTTTTTTATTGCAATTATTACTAAAGACATAATCGTTACTATTTCTACAATTACAAAGTCTAAACTGTTGTGCGGGGTCCTCGAATATTTTCTTTTATTTTCTCTTATTTGTTTTGTATTTTATTGATACATTTAACCGACCTGAACAACGCCATTGTTTTCAAATATTAACGGACCAATTAAGTTGTAGGATTAACTTTGGCTTCACCCTACTCACCATAGGAGTATTAGGATGAGTTTTTTGTTAATAAGTAATAACAGCACACTTAATTTTTACTCAAATTATTTCTTCATTGATATAGTTATATACTGATTTCCCCAAATAAGTTCACAATTTAACCTTGTTAATTCTATGATATCCTATTACATAGCCGTTAGCTTCTAACTTTTGACCCTTGTGATATGGACCATCCCATTAATCCCACTCCACTACGTCCTACCCTTGTTATATCCTGCAGTAAATTGAAATAAGATGTATTCTCATAACCTATGGATATTACCTTGGAATTGACTTTTTACTATTCCTTAACTATTTATATTTTATTATTTTATCATTTTATTATTTTATTTTACTTCCTTACATGTTAGGCTCCTTACATTATGGACTCGCTGATGAAGCTTTGGGGCTCAATTATTGTCCAACCCCTGTCCAATTTTCGTTCAACTTTCGTACAATCCCTTGACATTCAAGATCACTTGGAATTAGATTCATCTTTATGAGTCAGTAGTGAACTTCTTTTGAGAGAAACGATAATTATTTTGTTATTGTTGTGATGTCTTATCCAGCAAACATATAATTAAAGCGCTCTCATCATGACCATCCCATATTTGGGACCACATTATACAATAAAATTCCTTTTATAAGACGGTAAATATTTGATATATTCTAACTGCTATATTTAGCTGGGTAAACAGCAACCTTAGAGAATCTCTCTTTAGCTTGTGTGTGTGTGTGTGTGTGTGTGTGTGTGTGTGTGTGTGTGTGTGTGTGTGTGTGCGTGCGTGTGTGCACGGGCCGACCAAAGCCTCGTGAGTGGATTTGGTACACAGAAACGGATCAAATACTGTCGTGTATGTGTCTCTGACCCTCTGTTTGTTTCCCACCACTGCTTTGTTTGTTTACGTCCGTGTAAGATAGCGGTTCGACAAAAGAAAACGATAGAATAATTACCATGCTCAAAAAACATAAGCACTGGGGTCGATTCGTTCAACTAAAACCCCTTCATTACATGGCTACAGTCTAATGTCTGAAACAAATAAAACGTATACGCAATTATTGTAATGTTCATGATTAGCAGATGGAATATGCAAAAAGTCGCGGATATGCAACCACGGATTGCGTATCTATGACATTTTGCACATATATATGTATGTATGTATGTTTATATAGATCAAGCCTAATCGAGTTTATCTGCATCACTATCCATATGTGTGTGTGTGTGTGTGTGTGTGTGTGTGTGTGTGTGTGTGTTTGTGCCGACCCACACCATTTGTCGACCAGTACTGATTCGTTTATGACCCTCTAACTTAGCCGTTCGGCAAAAGAGACCAATTGAATAACTGACAGACTTCGGAAAATAGTAAAAATAGTACTGGTGCTGATTTCTTCGACTAAACCCTCTAGAAGGCAGTGCCCCAGCGTGGCCACATACCCATGACTAACACGAAGGAAAAGTAGTTAAAGGGTGTATTGTATGCCAGTCGAAAACTAGAAAGATGAATGTCTATTTTGCGAATAACTAATGAGAATCATTCTAAATACTCCTTAAATATTCATGGAGATGTCTAACCTTTAACAAAGTTTCCCCACCAATGAATCTGTGTATAGTGAGAGTAGGATATGTGTCTGGCTACAACATCAATTTAACACTGAAAGCCTTACTTTTTATCTATCATCAAATATTGAGAAACGCATCAGAGTTTCAGAAAAAAATCTTGACATCAAACGCAGTAATCAGACGCATGGCCATCTCTTCAGTTTTATATAGACATATTTGCGTACACACACGCACCACACATACATACATACATACATGCATACACACAAACATACATATATATACGCATATACGCATATACACATGTACACACTTACAAACATACATATATATATATATATACAAATATACACATATACACATCTACACACACACTTACAAACACATATATATACGCATATACACATGTACGCACAAATATATGTGGGTTACCTACATATGTAACAAATTTTGTGTTTCTGTGTGTGTGTGAGAGAGAGAGAGAGAGAGAGAGAGAGAGAGAGGGAGAGAGAGAGGGAGAGAGAGAGGGGGAGAGGGAGAGAGAGGGAGTGAGAGAGAGAGAAAGAGAGAGAGAGTGAGTGTGTGTGAGTGCGTGTGCATGTATTCGTGTATGTATGTATACATCCACACATCTATATGTATATATCTGTGCTTGAGCGCGTAGATGTCTATTTATAGATGCATGCTTTGTTGAAAACTCTATTGCTTGAAATACTTTCACAGCACCTTGAATATATGTAAATAATGATTTCTACCCTGGCAGAAGATCAAATATTTGTAAGGGAGCCGCATAATCGCTTGAAACTACTTGTGTGGTATTTATTTTATCAACCATGAAATGATGAAAGGCAAGTTCGTTCCACCTTCACTTAAATGCAGGATGTAGAGGGCCGAGATATCGAATATTGTTGGACATCTGCAGACCTCCCTAAGGCGCTTCGATCATTTCACTAATTTTGTCTTTATTGTAGCTGTTTTTGTTGTTATTGTTGTTGACGTTGATAGTGTTACTGCTGCTGTTGTTGTTGTTTGTTGTTGTTGTTTAGCCACCGGTTATCCCGACTGAGTAAGCCTATCATCAAGGTGTCCCAACTATGACCATCTCTTCTATTCGATATCCATGGTTATATTTTCGAGTGTGTCCATCCTTTTTTTAAAGAATGCAATGCAGGATTTGATGGAAATTTGGGTGTGCTTTTTTTTTTGTTTTGGTTTGTTTTTCTAGCCTTTCGAGTAACCGGATAGAAAAAGGACTCCTCGTTCGTTGTTAGAGCTATGAATTTGTAACAAACAGAATTGCTAATTAATTCGACCTCTTAACACTGTTAATTTAAATACTGTGTAGAAAGTTCACTTCATCTCTTCTCGGTACCATTTGAACCCAGAACAGTGGTTCCAAATCTATTCTAACTCAGCAGCCTCTTTCGCTGATGAAGTTTTGCAAATGGTTCTCTCATATTTTGCCAGAAGAAACAAAATGTAGAATATTTTAATCAAAAGAAGCTCATTTTTCGCAGTGCTTCATTATCAATACTTCCTTGTATCAATGTGAAGGATCATGGCTCAGGTTGTGAGTTCGATTCCTGGACCGATCTGTGTGTTGTGTTCTTGAGCAAGACAATTTATTTCACGTTGCTCCAGTCCACTCAGCTGTAGAAATGAGTTGCAGCGTCACTGATGCCAAGCTGCATCGGTGGAGAGAGGAGGCTGGTATGCATGGGTGACTGCTGGTCTTCCATAAATAACCTTGCCCGGACTTGTGCCGCGGAAGATAACTTTCTTACTGCAATATTATGGTCATTCATGACCGAAGGGGGTCTTTACCCTTATATCAGTACTTTTTTTATATTGTCCCATATAGCATATTCCCCCTTTTTAGATATTACAGTGAGCTAGTTTGGGGTTGTTGTTTTTTTTTTGATAATTTTTTTTCTTAAGCCCTAGGACTCATAAACCCGGTAACCCAGTTTCTATGGCGTATAAGTGACCGAGATCACAACAATTCTCTTGAACGGAACGCCGACCCGTTGCAGGGTTCAAGTTCGGCAATTTTTGAAGGTAGGGAACAAATCAATAACGTCGACTATGACCGTGCTCCTTTATAAGCTCACAACGCCCCTTAGAAGGACGACCACCCGTGTTACGTACTACCTACTTCTACACCTACCCATTAAATGTGTATGTAAATACTACTACAGCTGAGCCAGCGAGCGAGCCTCAACATGTTTTTTTTTATCTGCTAAAAGTTGCGCCCATGTCACCAGCATAAACATCCTAGTCTTTAAAATAAGTCACATTCGCCAATGTAGTCCTAGATATACTATATGTCAAAGTAAGGTATGATGTTGATGACTAGAAAAACTATGACCGTTGGACGGCTTGATCAACGTTGATATGGGCCCATGTAACGAGCTAACGAAGGAGACTTTCCGTGGTCACATGAATTGCCAGAAATAGCAATCAAATTTCTTTAAAATCACGTGCTAACTTCTCAAAGCATGATGGTGATTTGCTTTGGATAATTTAATCCTACATAGTCTCTCTGAAAAAAGACCGGATGGTTGTTGGTGTAGCATTTTTAATAGTGGGTCTGCTCAATCGGAGCTGATCGGGGGCTAAAACATTCGGCAATGACATCTGCAACATCACGTTAACACGCACTCGCACGCACACACGCGCGCATACACACACGCACAGCACACTTTCACACATATACACACATATGCATACACACACTCATGCATATATATACATACACATACATACATACATGTATATATATATATATATATATATGTATGTATGTATGTATGTATGCATGTATGTATGTATACACACACACAATGCGTCCTGCCCTAACTCTTCGAAACGCCTACTTTTAGAATGGTGGCAGCTGATGAAGGAAATGTTCTCTATGTGGCCTGTATGTTTTCTGTGCTCTGTTTATCATTTTGTCCACGTTATTTTGCGACGTCCTGTACCCAGATATGCATCTATATATACATGTAGATGTAGGTATGTACATACATGTACGAATATATGCATATACTCACATATTATTTGTATTATATATATAACAGATACAAATGTAACATATATCAGAAACGAGTAAAGTTCTATCATATAATAGAATCAACTGTTAGTTTACAAAGGTTTACAGTGACAGACTGTTTCGTGCATTATGTACTGATTGCAGAAACAGTCTTTCGCCCTAAAGCATTGCAAAGTAACATTTGATTAAATTACACACACAAACATACAGGCATAATGCATACCTACATATGTACATGTATAAGATATAATATAAATACAGATTGAGTCAAACGTCTTTTCGGATTT
>NC_142932.1:90253344-90268344 GCF_046866305.1 Octopus bimaculoides | reverse complement strand
GAAACAAACAAACAAACAAACAAACAAAGTCAGAGAAAAGGAGAGAAAGAAAGAATGAAAGACCACAAAGTAGTAAAGAGCCTTTAAGAAAGAAGGAAAAAACAGAATCAGTCAAAGCAGAAGAAATTTATATTTAGACAGAGAAGGAAATGCTGGTTGCTGCACATCTGCACATTACGAGGGGAGTCGGATTTGATAATTTCAAATATGTAAACTCATATTTTAATTTAATTGACTTCAAATTCGTCTTAATACTAATTACACTTGAAGGAATGCTTTCGTAATTACTCCCCAGTTCCAAATTTCCCACTAGAGTTTAAGAGAGTCAAAGAGGAAAGGAAGAGAAAGATAAAGAGACAGAAAGAGTAAAGGATTATAAGAACGTGTATGTGTATAAGTGGATGGGTAAGCATTTGTGTGTGCGTGTGCGCGTGTGTGCGCGCGTGTGTGTGTGATCTAAATCCCTATAAAGGCCGGTATCTCCTTATGTGGAAACCAAAGATAAACTCTAATAAAAAATATATTTGAGATAAATACATATATCTGCGTGTATGTGTGTGCATATGTAATATGCGTGTGTGTATGCGTGCGCACATACGTGTGTACGTCGTGTGATATGTATAATATATATATATATATATATATATATATATATATATATATATATATATATATATATATATATATATATATATGTGTGTGTGTGTGTGTGTGTGTGTGTGTGTGTGTGTGTACAGGTACAGGTGTAGATGTGGCTGTGTGGTAAGAAGCTTGCTTCCCTACCACATGGTTCCGGGTTCAGTCCCACTGCGTGGTACCTTGGGCAAGTGTCTTCTATTATAGCCTCACGCCGACTAAAGCGTTGTGAATGGATTTGGTAGGCGGAAACTAAGAGAACTTGTCGTGTATATTTCCTTGGGGCCGGCCAGATTAGAGCAGTCTCGAGAGTAACCGGCCGAAGCTGCAAAGACGATCTGCTTCTCGACTGATGATTGAAAGCTCCAAACGATTCGACCCTGTTTTTTCTTGCCCTTTTATGTATCGTCTAACTGTCCGAATGTTTTGCTGTCACCTGTTACGTTCGTGTCCCATTTTTTGTTTTGAATTTTTATATATCCATATAGCGACGTACGTATACTTTTGGTTTCCTGTATGTAAGTACATATATATATATATAAATTCTGTACGACTCTTACTCTTCCCTTAGCCCTATCACACTTTCTTCGTTCCTTCCACTTTTCTTTTTCTCGCTCCCACCCTCTCTCACAATTCTTGGCCTTCCCTTCATTCTCATCACTTTTCCTCCTCCTTTAACTCACTCTGTCTCTTTCCTTCTTTTTTTCTCTCTTTCTCGTCTCTCCCTAATTCTTCAGTCACTCTACCCACTACCTCTCTCCTCTCCTTCCACGTGACCGGTGTTCGGCCAAGCCTGACCTTTCTTTCTTGATTCGACTACCAACCGTGTAACATCTCCTGTATTTCTTCCCATGACTTCCATCTTCTATGTTCCTGCCGTAAAGCTTCACTTCCACACACGCCTGTTTAATTTAATTCATCCTTAGTCGAAAGACACCTGTTGTTAATGTCCTGTTGTTTGTATTTGTAATTGTGTACCATTTCTCCGGTTTTTTTCGTCCTTGTTTTCGTATACATTCGCTTACTTTCTTCCAAAAAATCTAGTGTTCTTAACACTTAGATTTCCATACATTTCCTTGGGTCCGTCCAGATTAGCGCAGTCTCGAGAGTAACCGGCCGAAACTGCAAAGACGATCTGCTTCTCGACTGAAGATGGAAAACTCCGAATGACCCGTCCTTGTTTTTTCCTGTCCTTTTTTGTATCGTCTAAATGTCCAAATGTTTTGTTGTCGCCTGTTACGTTCTTGTTCCATTTTTTGTTTTGATTATGTGTGTGTGTGTGTGTGTGTGTGTGTGTGTGTGTGTGTGTGTGTGTGTGTGTGTGTGTGTGTGTGTGCGTGCGCGTCTGTGTCTGTGTCTGTGTCTGTATCTGTTTGTCCCCTCCACCGTTGCTTGACAACCGATGTTGGTGTGTTTACGTCCCCGTAACATAGCGGTGCGGCAAAAGAGACCGATAGAATAAGTAATAGGCTTACAAAGAATAAGTCCTGGGGTCGATTTGCTCGACTAAAGGCGGTGTTCCAGCATGGCCACAGTCAAATAACTGAAACAAGTAAAAGAATAAAAGAATATATATATATATATATATATATATATAAACAATATATGAGTGTATGCATATATATGTACATGTATGTATATACGTTCATCTACATGTACATATAGATACATAACTGGGTACATGACGTGGCAAAAGAACAAGGACAAAATGGTAAACAAGGTGCAACAAACAAGCAGGCCACATAGAAATATCCCCTTCATCAGCTGCCACCATTAAAACTCCGGCGTTTCGAAGAATTAAGGCAGTACGCATCATTAAAATGGTTCTTCCCACGAACACAAATTAAATTGTTTTCGTGGAGGGTAGTGGTGGACGGAAAACAAGACAGGAAAACGAAACGGTGAAATAAACAAACAAAAGGGCTGTACAGCCAGACGTGAAGTGTGTATGTCTTGAACTCTGTGAAGCACGTACAAGAGGGGCAAAGAAGTACGTGCGAGCTTGGATATATATATATATATATATATATATATATATATATATATATATATATATATATATATATATATATATATATATATATATATATATATACTAGCAGAAATACCCGGCTTTGCCCGGGTTAAAGAGAATAATGAAATCTAAAAACGCCGTCTAGACTACGCAACCCTCAACTGTTAGTAGCTACGATACCATATTTCTACATTAATAACTCTCCAATCCATGCCAGCATGGAACATAAACATTAAGTGGAATGCCAGTCTCTCATCTAGGAGGGCCTTGAAATCAATGTTACCAACTGGGGACTATGTGTGTCGTAGTGATAATAAAAAGACCCAAAGGAGGTCTGCAACGAAATAATTTTACTCAACACTTTGTAAGTGAATCAGTGGAGGCAAAGACGCGTCTCATTTACTTGACAATTTATGCACCACATTGCAGAAATCACAATGAAAGTATATCTGAAAGGGTAGTCTTACACTGTTGTACCGTTGAATTACAAATAATGTTCGGGTTAAAAATTCATCAACATCAAAAATATATGAATTTTCATGGGAGTTATGGCCGTTATACATAGAATATAATTTCCAAATTTCATAAAGATCCGTTCAGTACTTTTGACGTAGTTTTGGATAAGAAAACAAATGACTAATGTGTGTGTTTGTGTGCATGTGTTTGTGTGTGATGGGTGTATATATGTATAGATATCTGTATGCATGTATATATATGTATATATGTGTACATATTACATGTACATCTATATATATATACATCTACACGTGTGTATACATATACATGTATGCATATAGATCTATATCTATATATATATATCTATGCATATACGTGTACATATACATGTATATGTATACATATACATCTCTTTCTCTCTCTTTCTCTCTTTCTCTCTCTTTCTCTCTTTCTCTCTTTCTCTCTCTCTGAAAGTATCTGTCATTACAGTATCGAAATGTGATTGTTTCAGTTAGTGGAATAACGTGTACATATACATCTATATGTATACATATACATCTCTCTCTCTCTCTCTCTCTCTCTCTCTCTTTCTCTCTTTCTCTCTCTCTCTCTCTGAAAGTATCTGTCATTACAGTATTGAAATGTGATTGTTTCAGTTAGTAGAATAGTTTCATTTTTAAAGTGAAAGTATTTGACATGAGTGTTTTTGTTTCACTTTTGACACGTAATACTTAAATAGTGGAGGAGATATTATGTTGCTGTGGGCTCGAACTCTGCAAGAAGTTAAAACTTTTTTTGACTAAAACACAACTGGAACCCTAAGTAAGGCATGTGTAAAATTTGAATGAAATTGGTTGCGTAGTTCTCGAGTTTTAGGGATTCACACAGACAGACAGGCAGACAGACAGACAGACAGACAGGCAGACAGACAGACAGACAGACAGACCGACAGACAGACAGACAGACACACATTCTCATTTTATATATATATATATATATATATATATATATATATATATATATATATATATATATATATATATATATATATATACATACATACATATATATACATTTCGTTTTTGGCTGAATTTGGTTTGCAAGATTCTTTATGTGAGTTCATGTGTTGAAGCATATTATGTTGTGTCTGGGGAGAGTCATTCTCTTTTAGTGCCTTATAATCTACCACACTCACCGGTAAAATGTCCACTCATTTCCTTCTTTATTTTTTTAAACTATTGAAAAGCTTGCAAGACGCAACGAAAATTTTAGAAAAATAAAGAAGGAAATTAGTGGAAATTGTACCGGTGAGTGTGCTAAATTATAAGACATTAAGAGAGAATGACTCTCACCATTCACAATAGTAAGTACCTTGCTTACCAACCACATGGTTCCAGTTTCAGTCCCACTGCATGGCACCTTGTGCAAGTGTCTTCTACTTTAGCCTCGGGCCGACCAAAGCCTTATGAGTGGATTTGGTAGATGGAATCTGAAAGAAGCCCATCGTGTGTGTGTGTGTGTGTGTGTGTGTGTGTGTGTGTGTGTGTGTGTGTGTGTGTGTGTGTGTGTGTGTGTGTGTGTGTGTGTCCAACATCGCTTGACAACCGATGCTGGAGTGTTTATGCCCACGTAACTTAGCGGTTCGGTAAAAAGAAACCGATAGAATAAGTACATGGTTTACAAAGAATAAGTCCTGTTCCACTAAAGGCGGTGCTCCAGCATGGCCGCAGTCAAAATGACTGAAACAGATAAAAGAATATATATATAATATATATATAGAGAGAAAGAGACAGACAGACAGGGAGAGAGAGATTTAGATATACATTAACATATATATACACGCATACATGTGTGTTTGCATGAGTTTGTCTATGTGCATGTGTGCGTGTATATATATATATATATAGCTACACACACATGTATATATGTATATATGTATATATATATTTACACACATACATACATACATGCATACGTACATATAACACACACACGTACACACACACACACACACACACACACACACACACACACACATATATATATAACATAATTATATATGCATGCTTATCTGTATGAGTTTGTATAGACGCATATATATGTATATATGTGTATATTTGTGTGTGTGTGTGCCTTTATAATGTATGCATGTATTTGTATATGTGCATATATGTATGTGTGTGAGAGTGCGTGTGCGTATGTGTGTGTACGTATACAAACTCATACGTAGGCGCTTACACATCCGTTTTACACGCGCATACGGCCAGACACGACTAGATTGCACGCGCGCGCGCGCGCTATCTTGCGTATAGATTTCTATTTACATTATGTAATTATTTACATAATTTCTGTGGAATTACATCTGAAAAAGAGTTCATGGAGAAATTTAGGAAAGACAAAACAACATATAGTGGCGGTAGTAGGGAAAAAGAGGAGAAGGAAGGGGAGGGGAAGAGGAGCTGGAAGAGGGTGGGAGGAGGAGGGGAGGTGGGAGGAGGGGAGGAGAGGAGGAGGGGTGGAAGGAAGAGGGGAGTGGAAGGAAGAGTGGAGGAAATAAATGTTATGTATTTTCTTCTTTTTAATCATTCCGCCTCTTTCACTGCGTTTAGAAGTAACTTATGGATGTAATGCATTGATAAGAAAGAATACCAAAAAAGTTGTTGCTTTTTTTTTTCTTTCCCCACCTCAATTTTGTTTTTTTGTTTTTTTTTTATGTGTGTATGTGTTCAATGTGAAAATCATAAAGTCGGCAGCTGGGAAGACTAGAAATGTTGTGTGTTAGAAAACGGAGAGACTTCGTGGAGGATATACACATTAAGTTAACTGTCACCGTTTACTTCTCTAATGCCGACTATCGGTAAATCTTCTTCTTCACACGCTGTCGCCATCGTCACCATCTCATGCGACAGTAGCCCCTCTGGTACCACCAATACCGACAACAACAGCAACAATATTGAAAACAGAACCAGTGTCTTCCGTGCTCCATCAGTGATTCCAGAATCACCTGTATTACCACTAGCCCCGCGAACAACCCTATTATCGCCACCACCGCTAACCCTGCTGCTACCAACATCACCATCAACTCCACTACCGCCAACACCAACACCGTTATCATATCTGTTACTATTTTCTCTAGTAGTACCACCACTATTACCACTACTACCAGCATCACACGCAACTACAACGATAACAACCTCACTTCTACCACCATCTCTACCGCAACTACCACCACCTTTACTGTCTCCTTCACTGACAACAACACCACTTCCTACACCAGCACCAACACCAACACTGCCACCGCCTCTATCATCATTACTATTAATACAAGCCTTGTTATCGCCATCATGACTTCGGCTAGCATCTCTGTTACCATTCCGGTTAGGTTGATCGCTGTGATCACAATTGCTGTGATACAATTTCTGGTCGCAGTGAGGACAGCATCGGCCCAGGATCTGTATGAAGGGGCTACACAGCAGTTACCTTCTGCAACAACATCTTTTGCCTCGGTTGACAATAGAACAGAAGAAGAAGCAGCGACCCAGTTGGCTCCATTACCACAAGAAAACTCCACGTTAGTTACTACCGACCAACCAGAATACACAGACGTCACAATTTTAGACGAATCCATTTTAACGACACAGTTTCAAGAAATATCCACTGTCTCACAAAGAAACCAACCAGCTGATATTCATACTAATGGAAATAATGAGAAGAAAAGCATTGACAAAAATGGTCGAGTTACGGATATTATTACCCAGAAGAACATTGTCGTTGACAAAAGCGATAATAAGATCGTTATACAAGCAGACAGAAAAGGTGGATTGAGAGAGGAAGCTGTTGCCAAAAATGACAGTTTTATAGAGGGACTTGTTAGTGACGATCATGGCGGTGGTGGTGGTGATGCTGGTATTCTTATGAAGAAAAGGATTTCAAAGAGTACTAAACAAAAGGCACAAGAACCGATAATTTTCAAAAGCGATTTGGATATTTTACAACAGCAATTAAAGCACCAAAACCAAGAACTCGCTGATCTTCGGATACGTCTTTCTGAAAGTGACATCGCTTTGATTGATATAGAAACGAAATTCTACAAATACTTACAAACGGAAAGGTTGGTGTCAGATGGCACGGAACACGATAGAAATACTTTAAAGCAACGACTCTCTAATCAAGATACCAAACTGAAGCAATTACCGAGATTGTTCGATTGTCAAAACAGTTTTCCTAAAGAAGCTGACTTCGATATTTTTCGAAATCAAGTGGAAGATAACTTCAAGTCGGTATTAAAAGAATTGGATTATCTTCGAGCCTGGCGTCAAGATTATTTGAAACAAACAACAGAGTTAACTGCGACTGAAACTTTTGAAAATACTTTTCAGTCTGCCTCGGTGCCTAGTGAACAATCTGAAAGGGACAAATTCAAAGAGATTAAGGGTAACAGTTCTATGGATTTACAAACAAATACAAGCAAAGATTTCGAGAATTTAAGTTTAGAAAATAACTCAATATCGAAACATATGTTTGCAACACATCTGAAACATGATTTCTCAAACATAACGTCACAAACAGACGACATTACTGAGTCTACAGAAACTTTTAATATCACTGAAGACAAGAAAATTGAAGAATTTGTGTATCTCGAAAAGCTACTACAGGAAATAAACCAAAAAGTAGATACTGCACACACACGCCTTGATAACTTGGAAGAAAACATGATACTATCTATGGAGAATGTTTCACAAATATTAAGCTTATCGCAAGAAATTTTAAATGGAAATATTACGTTCCTCCAGTTCCAGATTAACCAAATTTTTGCTCGACTTGAATCAAAACAAAATCAGTCTGAAATTAATATTTATTATGAAGAGCTTAAACCAAATTTTACTAGACTTATTAATGAAGTTTATCAGGAACTGAAGACAGCAAACACCATCGAGCGAAGTTACAATGACACGGCAGATACCTATGTTTTACCTTTAAAAAACAGTTCTAAAGTTGTTGGAAATGTTAGCAGACCATTCGATTATACCATTAATGCAAGCTGGAATTTTACAAATATTTCTCAAATAAATGGAGAAGAAGCATATAACGATTTTTCTTCTGAACTGATTAGTATTATACAAAATTTTACTGAACTTTACCGCAAGGTTGAAAATGTTGATTCCAATTATGCTGATGTTTCTCAACGCCTAGATCGTTTTTCTCGCCAGTTGTCTTCCATTATGACACGACTAGAACAGGATACGGATCACCAGAATGGATTATCTTTGAATAAATTATCACTCAAAAGTAAAAGCGTTTCGAGTCATTTAGATGTTTTAAACGAAGATTATAAGAAAGATGTAGGAAACTTGGATTCTAAACAAAGTACTGGATTGAAATCAAATGAAAGTTTCTTCCAAAGTACAGAGTATTTAGAATCGACATATTTTCCCAACACGTCAACAACTTTCCAAAATAAAACCGAAGATAAACTATTCAAATGGATATCTAGAAATTTCTTTAGAAATATAACTTCTGATCAGTTTTTAACACTTTCGGATATTTCCGAGACAAGTAAGACAGGCGAAAATGCTTTGTGTTATAATTTCTCAGATGTAAACGATTCAGATTCTGAAGTATCAATATTGAAAACCTTTTTGGAACATTTAGGATCTATGTTAATAGAAGTTAAAAACCATTTAAATATAATGTGTTCTGAAACGAACCGAACATCGGATCGTTCCGAGAAAGAAACGACGATAAATTCTTCTAGTGTTGAGAGCGAAACATTTTACGGGAATATTACAGAAAATTCAGCAACTTCTGAAAACATTACTTTTCCAGACGAGTCTTTTGACACTCGAGGGAACTCTACGTTTTTATCGTCTATTAAAAGTACCCATAGCGGAATAAAACACAATATAAATAAAAATCATTCTGCACTCCATAATTCTACTATGCATAGCTTTGAAGAAACAGAAGGAAAAGAAAACAAAACAGTCGTGGAATTGGAGCAATATATGTTTTCTTTAGGTGATATGGAAAATGAAACTTTACCTGGACATAATTTTTCTGGAGTAACTCATTCAAAACATTTGGAACGTATCTACTTTGAAATTAAAACCCTTAGTTTAAGGATTGACGTACTTGAAAATAAACTTCTTTTGTTGAATAAGGAGCCTTTTGCAGACATGGAAGCAAACAAAACTATTCCTTTCGTTGGAAGCGACTACAGAGGGTCAGGATCTTTAGATTCAGAGCTTACTGAGGACCAGGATGTTTTACAAAACTTAATTTCTAACCTAACTCAAATTCAGAAACGCTTCGAATGTTTAAATTCAAATGTGCAGCTCCAAGAAAAACAATTGTCAAGTGTAAAAATGAATATGTTTAAATTAAACGAAAGAGTTGAGCATTTCACTCGGGAAAATTCAGGACGAGAGACCGAAAGCATTATGTTGACTGTTGAAAACACTAAAGATGATATAAGTAAACTTATTGAAGATATGTCCGAAATATCACGCCAGGTTTCATCATTTTCAGAGCTCAATTTAACTGATACTCTTAGAAATGTAAAGTGCCATTTAGAAGAACATCAAACGGAGATAAGGAATCTGAAAGAAGTAATGGAATACCAAAATGAAAATAAATCGATGGTTTTCTGGAAACGGCAACCTGTCGAGGAAAAAATATTATACGTTGGTGTCCAGGAGCATAAGCGACAAAAGGATTTGAACAAAACAATTGGTAAGTTCACCTATTTTCATTTTACCGCAAAATGTATTTATCAATCTATTTACGTGTATATACATACATACATACATACATACATACATACATATATATATATATATATATATATATATATATATATATATATATATATATACACACACACACACACACACACACACACACACACACACACATTTACTTTGAAAAGTAAATACAGGAGGATCAGTTAATTATGATTGTATTTAACATATTCCCTTCTCAGATTCACACACTTATTGCAACGGCCCTTCAGTTTTTCTAAGCCCTATAAAAAAACTCGGAAGGTTGGGCCTCCAACCAGTCCTTTCGCAACACCCTTAAGCCTAGGAACTTTTCAGCACCTCCTGGTGTATGTGTATATATATATATATATATATATATATATATATATATATATATATATATATATATATATACATATAATTTAAAATTTATATTTGCATTTTAGTTATATTTTTATTTGATTATGAGCATGAATACGTGTAAAAAATTGTCTTACTAATGTGTCTATGTATCTATCTATCTATATATATATATATATATATATATATATATATATATATTAGGTGCCCAAATATGACCCCAGTCTGTGTATGTATGATGTATATCACAAACATAGATAGATAGATAGATAGATAGATAGATAGATAGATAGATAGATAGATAGATAGATAGATAGATAGATAGATAGATGTGTAAAAACGTATTTACGCATGTATGTATATAAATATGTATGTATACATGTGTTTATATACTTATGCAGGTTATTTTTCATTTTGTATTTATGGAAATTATTCTTGTAAAGACAATCTGGTTTTCTAAAAGAGAAACAACGTTCCAACACTAGAATTTTGTTAACAACAACGGTGGAGAGACATAAGTTGTATCTTAGAAAAGTCTTGCATATTTTCACTCTTCCGCTTGCAGACTGTAAATAGGAAATGTGCCTTAGCAACAAGGATATCTTCTGGATATCCTTGTTGCTTATTTTGATTTTAATCACCTTACTTTGAAATTGTATGGATAATGCCCTACTAAATTCTGGTGCCTCAACTTAAGTACCATATTCATCTGAATCTAAATTTTTGCTATGTATATATATATATGTGTGTGTGTGTGTGTGGGTGTGTGTGTGTGTGTAAGCATGTATGTATGTATGTATGTATATATGTATGTATGTATGTATGTATGTATGTATATATGTATGTATGTATGTATGTATCTATGTATGTATGTATGCATGTATGTGTGTATGCATGTATGAATGTATGGTTGTATGTATATATTCATGTGTGTGTGTCTTTGTGTCTGTGTTTGTTCGCCACCCACAATCGCTTGACAACCGATGTTGGTGTGTTTACGTTGCGTAACTTAGCGGTTCGGCAAAACAGGCCGATAGAATACGTGCCTGGCTTACAAAGATTAAGATCCAGGATTGATTTCTTCGACTAAAGAAAAAACCCTTTAAGGCGATGCTCCAGCATGGCAGCAGTCAAATGACTGAAACAAATAAAAGACTAAAAGAATAAACACTTGAAACAGCCTTATTCTAAGATACCTGTGTGTATAACACATAATATATATACAAGCGTGGAAAAGCACCAACAGAAATATTTTGTCTTAGAGAAACTTTTCAAAGACACAGTGTTTCGGCCTGATTTGATCATCTCAGTACCAAATATCCCAGATGTTCTGAGCCAAGCCGTAAATGTTTGTTCCTGTAGCTATATATCTGTTATTTGATTTTCTTTTAAGTATCTCTTATAAACTTGGAGTGGAGGCGCAATGGCCCGGTGGTTAGGGCAGCGGACTCGCGGTCATAGGATCGCAGTTTCGATTCCCAGACCGGGCGTTGTGAGTGTTTATTGAGCGAAAACGCCTAAAGCTCCACGAGGCTCCGGCAGGAGATGGTGGCGAACCCTGTTGTACGCTTCCATCACAACTTTCTCTCACTCTTACTTCCTGTTTCTGTTGTGCCTGTAATTCAAAGGGTCAGCCTTGTCACACTGTGTCACGCTGAATATCCCCGAGAACTTCGTTAAGGGTACACGTGTCTGTGGAGTGCTCAGCCATTTGCACGTTAATTTCACGAGCAAGCTGTTCCATTGATCAGATCAACTGGAACCCTCGACGTTGTAAGCGACGGAGTGCCAACAACAACAACAAATTTCGGCTCTGTTATTTGATTTTCTTTTAAGTATCTCTTATAAACTTGGAATTGGTCTCTGAGTAAATAACACAATTTCTTCAATTGAAATTTAGTCGGCAACATGAATGAAAACTATATAGTGGACCTCAGCAAAATATTGGCTCTTTGTTACAATCTCACTTACGAATCTTCAGTTCTCTTTTATATTATTTGTAAAATTTATTATTGCTTAAATATTTGAGGACATAAACAAATATCTCAATGTTTATAGATACATAATACGCTCATACTGCTACAGGTGCAGTTTAACACTGAGTTAACCATGGTCGTATAGAACTGTGATGAAAGATATTCAAATCGCAACATTCCTATCCTTACGAATATCTAGAAAGACTTTGAAGAACGTCAGTTATTTATTTTAAGACAGTAGTGAGATCAAATCTGCACATACATACGTACGTACGTACATACATACATACATACATACATACATACATACATACATACATACATACATACATACATACAAAAATACCCTATTGTTGATGTTGAAATTCCAATGAACGAGACTTGGATCTAGGTTAGAAACAGGTTCTTTCTCTATTGGCAAGAAATCTTGAAATAAACTGAATAATGGCATACATACATACATACATACATACATACATACATACATACATACATACATACATACATACATACGTACGTACGTACATATGTACGTACATATATGGCACTCCTTAAGTTACAACGATGGTTCAAGTTGATCCAATCAACAGAACAGCTGCTCACGAAATTAACGTGCAAGTAGCTGAGCACTCCACAGGCACGCGTTCCCTCAACGTAATTCTCAGGGAGATTCAACATGACACAGAATGTGACACGGCTGGCCTTTGAATTTCAGGTACTACTCGTTTCTGTCAGCTGAAGGGGGTAACGTGAAATAAATTGTCTTGCTCAAGGGCACAACGCGCCGAAGGGCATCGAACTCACGACCTTATGATTTTATGACCCGATTACTCTAACCACTGAGCCTCGCGCCTTCACGTGCATACATAAATACACACATACTTGCTGGATTTGTATATTATATCTGTGAGTGGAATGTACAAAACTCTATAGTATCAACGCTATATTTTGTACCGCACACATACAGACAAATAGAAATACGCCCACAGACATACGCGCACACACATACACTCAGATATATACACACTTTCATACACACACGCACACACACACACACTTACACACACGCACGCACACATACACCAACACTCGCATGTACACCCGCATTTATGTACACACAAACTCACGCGACAAACCAGTAAATTTTCTTTGACTATGAGCAGCTGTTTATCACAGATATACATCTATTTGGTAAGATTTGTTTTCCGCAATATTTACCAATAATGTTTTGGTTGGCAGTTAGAATGAACAAGAAAAACATTTCGACGTAGCTCTAACTTCTTTTTTATTTTCTTAATTCATTGCCGGCTCTTGTTGCACTTACCGAGCGCCGCTTTGTGTATCTTGGATACGTGCAGCACTGTAGGTTTTATATTTTAATTTTTGCATACTATTCCAGTCATGGGCAAACTACGGCGCGTGGGACTTATTGAACGGCACGCATAAATAAAAATTACCTTCAATTTTGTTTAGTAATGTGTCTCACCTGATCATGATTCATGTCTGTAAACAGTTCGCCTGTGCTTGTATTTCTTCTATTGAAAGTACCCTGCACAGTATCTTTGACGTGACTAGTAGCGATATTTTTTGCATGTTGAGTCTATTTGTAAATCCCGACTTTTAAGCTATGTCCGCACCATTCTTTATTGTTTATGTTGTTTTTTTTATCAACTATATCAGTGTTTCTCAACCATTCTTTACCTATGGGCCCCTTTGACTCCAACGATACATGCATGTACCCTCCCAGTCATTCGATGTTTAAAATATCCTATTGTATTTCTATAATCAAATGTCATAATTTTAAAGATCTTTTGTGTATTGTAGAAGTATAACAACAAAATCTGTATGAACCCCAGTTGAAAACCATTAATCTATATTATTAGTTTCTGTTTTCAGTTTATCTCTATTTCCCCGCCGCTATATTTGGTTAATTCACCGGATTTGTGGAATGACACATTAGTATTTATTGGGACTAATACCTCGATGAGAAGACATTTCTTTTTTACAGGATTTCTAACAGTGATGAATTTACTAACCTTGATCTCTCTGTCGGTCCCAGAGATCGCTTCCGGTGACTGTTTGTATCACCTCTTTCTATAATACATAAATCTATCAAAATTTGACAAAGCGGTCAAAACTCTGTAAAACCCCCAACTCTGTCTTGCCTGAAAATGTATTCTTTCTTGGCTAAGACTGGACACTCTTGACTAGTTTACGGACACTTTGATAGGCGGAAAATCAAATCTATATATAGCTGCCATATGTCAAAGAACAAAGGCGCTGAAAACAAAATGTTAATGACATCCTGTTTTTACCCGAGAATTGGTTGGTCCAGTTCCTTGCTGATGCCATCAACCCTTGACAAAATCCTGTTTGCACTATTGTTGCTTTTTATATGTAAATACAATGATTCGAGCACAAGTTGCTTTATTCCATTAAAAATGTTATGCATAGAATGACATTAATACGTGACATTGTGTTTGGAGAATGTGGTATGGTTTTTATGGGGAGTCTTGTGTTTTTACTTTTTTTTTTGTTGTATTCTTTATCACAGCTCGTGTTCCAGTTATTATTGGTACTATTTTTACTGTTATATTCCACATTTATTTATTGCTTATTTATATTTCAAGGTCCTTGTACTTGGCTATCGTCTCGATTTTTTTCTGGGCGATGTTTAGATCAGAAGTGACTGTGATGTCCATTAGAGTACAGATATTTTTGTGCACAATGCAGAAAAGAAACAAGAAGCCTAGGTTCCTATCTTTGATAACTGTAATTGAACGGTTCATTGACCGTATTG
>NC_142932.1:90235844-90248344 GCF_046866305.1 Octopus bimaculoides | reverse complement strand
GGTTGTCCGGAAAGTTCGTGCCGATTTTTAAAGGAAAAAAAAGGTCAATAAATACTTGCCATTACATTCTTAATCAACAAAATATGAAGCATTTTGTTGCACAATGCGTCTCCAACTTTCCTTTAACTTTAAAATACCCTCTTCCCAGAATTGAGGTGGTTTCATGGCAAATAAGTCGAAAGGTAAGCTACTATATATCGGCATGAACTTTCCGGACAACCCAATAACATGGAATTGTTAGGGTTGTTTTTATTTAGACACCATTAAACATGAAGTTTATATCAAAGAATGGGATACGGTCTCAGGCGTGCTGGCATCAAAAGGGTTAAACCTTCCAAATCACGATATATGTTGGACCTCTCCATCACCGATGATCATATAGCGCGATCTCACATCACAACTTAACAAAAAAAAAAAGAAAATTTCGTCAGTGCCACAGATTACTTTAGTTCCGAATAATTGCTGACTGTCAACAAGGCTCTACTTATATCCATGATAGGGTAGCACTACCACATCTGTGACGGTGCTGCACTTACACATATACACATCTTGGACTGTTTTTCTCTTTTAAAAAACCCCATCCTGCTAATCGTTATGGAGTCATTTTCAATGTGCTACAACATCTGTTACACAGATACGTTGTCTCTTCTTCATTCTGTCTTTTTTTTTTCTATTACAACTACAATGTCCTCAACTCCTCAGAGCTAGCAGTTGCCTACTATCTGACACACTTATCTCTTTTCTCTTCATCTACACTCTGTCTCTCCTCATCTCCCACGTTATCTATTACGCTCTGTTCTTTCTACCCAGAACATCGTCCCTTTCGGGTGTCCGTTTCACCCAAATTTTTTTCTGCAATGTTTGCTATCAACGTCAACAATGTCAGAGTCTCAGTCTCAGAAGACGTGAAAAAGTCACAGAGGCCAACTCGTCCTCAAGATTAAGCTTCTTTTTTTCTTTTTCTTTTTTTCTTTGTAGATAAATAGGCTAAAATTGTTTTGGTGGAAAGTGTTGTCATTTAATAAACTCAGTACATGACTGGTACTTATTCATGAACTCCCGATAAAAGAATGAAATCGGAGGCATCACTAAAAAAGACATGTACATCAAGGATTATTGAGTAAAAGAAGAGCGAACTGAAAGATATCGACTGAAAACGAGGTGGCAGCTAACAATACACAAAAGTTTGCATCCCCAATCGCTGGATGAAAACTGTTTATATTTGAAAAGAAAAGAAGGGAAGGAATGATGAGTGTTGAGTAGCTTGTACAGCTAGAGAAAGCAAGTTTAGGTTTCTATGTTGAAGAAAAAGAAGCACTCCATAAGAAGATAATAAGTGAAGGCCTTTTTACTGAGTTAGTGGAGCCCAGTGGAGGCGCAATGGCCCAGTGGTTAGGGCAGCGGACTCGTGGTCATAGGATCGCGGTTTCGATCCCCAGACCGAGCGTTGTCAGTGTTTATTGAGCGAAAACACCTAAAGCTCCACGAGATTCCAGCAGGGGATGGTGGCGAACCCTGCTGTACTCTTTCACCACAACTTTCTCTCACTCTTACTTCTTGTTTCTGTTGTGCCTGTAATTCAAAGGGTCAGCCTTGTCACATTCTGTGTCACGCTGAATATCCCCGAGAACTACGTTAAGGGTACACGTGTCTGTGGAGTGCTCAGCCACTTGCACGTTAATCTCACGCGCAGGCTGTTCCGTTGATCGGATCAACTGGAACCCTCGACGTCGTAAGCGACGGAGTGCCAACACACACAGTGGGTCCCAAAATAAAAGGAAGAAAAACAAGAAAATGCAAGGGGAAAATAAGTCAACTTTAGAAGTAAAATGTTCCGTTCAGTTTTTCAACAACACAAGAGGTGACAAGGGAATGTTGGCTTAGGTTAAAGAAAAAAAGGATTGAAGATATACCTTAAGAGTATCTCATTATAACAGAATGTCGACAGTCAGCTCAAAATTAATTTTTTTTTAATGTGTGGGTATGATATGACTGCTGTAATAATTCACTGGAAATTTTGCAAGAAGTGCGGTTTTACATGCAGAGAAAAAAGCGTTGGCAATTTTGCGTGAATAGAAATAAAAGTTTTCGGAAAAAGATGAAACAAGCTTGTTATGAAACATTTCTATACAAACCAAAAGGAATATACAACATATATATGTGTGTGCGCGTACGTGCGTGATGTAAGTGTATGTATGTGTGCTTACGCACATAGATATATACAAATACACAGATATAGATAGATAGGCGTAGGAGTGACTGTATGGTAAGTAGCTTGCTTACGAACCACATGGTTATGGGTTCAGTCCCACTGCGTGGCACCTTGGGCGAGTGTCTTCTACTATAGCCTCGGACCAACCAAAGCCTTGTGAGAGGATTTGGTAGGCGGAAACTGAAAGAAGCCCGTCGTATATATGTATGTATATGTGTGTGTGTATTTGTGTGTCTGTGTTTGTCCCCCCAACATCGCTTGACAACCGATGCTGGTGTGTTTACGTCCCCGTAACTTAGCGGTTCGGCAAAAGAGACCAATAGAATAAGTACTAGGCTTACAAAAGAATAAGTCCTGGGGTCGATTTGCTCGACTAAAGGTGGTGCTCCAGCATGGCCACAGTCAAATGACTGACAGAAGTAGAGTAAAAGAGTAGAGTATATACAGATATATATACCAATATATATATATATATATATATATGTGTGTGTGTGTGTGTGTGTGTGTGTGTGTGTGTATACACTGATATAAATAGATATATACAGGAATATTTACGTATCTGTATGAATATGCTTAAATATATATATATATATATATATATATATATATATACACATACATACCTGCATACATACATATATATATATATATATATATATATATATATATATATACACATACATACCTGCATACATACATATATATATATATATATATATATATATATATATATATATATATATATATATATACATATAAGCAAAGTTGTTAGATCTAAAATCCCTATAAGAGATGTAAGTAGTAACAGTTATAACAACCATTACTTTGTGTGTGTGGAGGGGTGCTTCTGTGTGTGTGTGTGTGTGTATGTGTGCATATGTATGTATGTATGTATGTATGTATGTATGTATGTGTATATGTATGCATTTATGTATGTATATGCTCCTTTCAAAATACAAATGTAAACATAAAATATATAAAGACAGTGCTTTCGGTTGGACAAATAACTACAGAAAGGCGTTGCTCTCAGAAGATCACATCTGCTCGCCTTCATAAATATCTGCAGATGCTGTTAAGAGATCGAGAAACCCTTGTAGAGCAGTGCTGGTAACAGACCCGCCTTTTAATCTTTAACAACTTTATCCCCACCCCCCGCACAAGAAGTAGTCAATATACCAAAGGAGCGCTGGCATTATTTTTCAACTTCTTTGTACTCTTACTCTTTTACTCTTTTACTTGTTTTGACTGCGGCCATGCTAGAGCACCGCCTTTTGTCGAGCAAATCGACCCCAGGACTTATTCTCTGTAAGCCTAGTACTTATTCAATCGGTCTCTCTTGCCGAACCGCTAAGTTACGGGGACGTAAACACACCAGCATCGGTTGTCAAGCGATGTTGGGGGGGACAAATACAGACACACAAACACATACATATATACATATACATATATATACGACGGGCTTCTTTCTTGTTTCCGTCTACCAAATCCACTCACAAGGTTTTGGTCGGCCCGAGGCTATAGTAGAAGACACTTGCCCAAGGTTCCACACAGTGGGACTGAACTCGAAACTATGTGGTTTGTAAGCAAGCTACTCACCACACAGCCAATGAATTTATTTAAAGTTTTGTTCAACCCCAGCATGGCCACAACCCCTGGTCGAAACCGATAATAGAAAAGTAGAATATATGTAAATTCTAGGGGATTTTCATTAGTTTTCATGTAATTTCAGCCTGAGCTATTCCAACCTTTTGATTAATAGTCGTAAACAGGATGCTTCTAAAAATATATCCAGTCACGAAAACTGTTTGTCCGTTCGACCCACGCATGAGCATAAGAAATTACCAACTAAAATTATTTATTTGCGACTGTTTTTTAATATAAAGAAAAACAACTTCTTTATAAAAAAAAAAAAACACTTCCAATTTTCTCGCATTGAAGTTTTCGTGCAAGACAAATTCATTTTCGACTTCTTTTGACTGGGCTGCGATAGAAATGGTATTCAGACTTGCATTGTAAGCGCTTCTTTCAAGACGTAAATCACAGAAGGAGCTCAACATAACAATGTTAACAAATACAACATACAAAGATGTTATAGTGTTACTGCTGATTACGACTGTGTAAGATATGGTTCTGGAACGGAGCCATTGACGTAGCCTCTACATGGTCATTTTACCTGCTAGACATAGCAGTCAAATCTCCTTCAAACGACACGTTATCGTCTTTAAGAAGTCTAAATGACGTAGATTAAAATACGTTACGAAGGTGTAAAAGGTGGGATGGTCGCGACTGGATTGCTTTTAATCATTTGTCTCTAACAAGACTAATATGAAGCTAGGCAACAACAGCTATTCTCTCTGGTGCATTCTTTTTTTTTTTTTAACTTGTTTCAGTCATTTGACTGCAGCTATGCTGGAGCACTGTTTTGAAGGGTTTTAGTCGAAAAAGTTGACCCCAGGACTTTTTTTTAAAGCCTAGTACTTATTCTATCGGTTTCCTTTGCGTAAACACATTAACACCGGTAATCAAGTGGTGATGGTGATACAAACACAGACACAGAGACACACACACATAGATATACATAGATATAATAATAATAATAATAATAATAATAATAATAATAATAATAATAATAATAATAATAATAATAATAATAATAAATGCGAAAGCGGATGCCAGTGTGCCACACTTTTTCAACTTTACTCCTCCGACCCCCTCTCTCACTATTCAATGACACTTCTACTATTCCTCATGCTTTACCCCTCTCATTATTCAATGACTCATCTACTATTCTTCATTCTTGGACCTGGTGGGGCGATGAGAAGCAAAGAAACAAAGCGGGAATGCTTGAGTGGGGACTGCATTGTCCCAACCAGCTCCAAGTAGCAGCGGCCATTATAGTATCTATTTACTAGAAAAAGCATGGAGGAGAGACAGTTCCTCTATAGGTCTGTGATTGACAAAAAACATTAATTCTGACTATGAATACAATGCAGTGTGTCGACAACAGGAAATCAACCACCAAACCCCTCAGCTGTCCGATAATCTAGTAATTAAACAATGTGCCGCATTCACTGTAAGATGAACAATTAGCTAATTATAGTCGATCATCTGGCTAAAGACTAGAATTATTTTTATAGGTTCTTTATTTTCGTCTTAAGTTATTAAAGATTGAGTCTTTCATCCTAATACGTGATTTTAAAACTGCAATAGCAATCAAATTTGGTCTATCTATATTCCATATGTAGTAAAACGTCAGGCCTCATCACCGTTACTGCTGTCTTGTTAGTATTTGCACATGTTTCCGGATATGTATAAAATGTATCTTATACAAATAAATCCCTTTGCGTTAGCATATGGACATTATTTTAGGAATGGCAATCATTCCCACAAATGTCTGTCCACATTTCAACATGTATATATATATATATATATATATATATATATATATATATATGACTGTGCGCGCGCACGCCTATGTGAATGCATGTATGTATACATATGTGTATGTGTATTTATGCATATATATATATATATATATATATATATATATATATATATACAGATGGCGCCGCCAACATCAGACATGCAGGCATAGAGAACTGCTTTAAAAATGCTTTTGGGGGGATTTTCTTCGACAATAATGCTGACTCCTCCAGTTAAAATGAATAACTGGTTTATTCTACCAATTATAAATACGAGAAACACCTTTTACTTACCAATATAGCATTATTCGGACTGGATTTTAAAGATATATATGCCATTAGTACGTGAAATTCTGCTTGCACGATCATGGCTAAAACTAATAACAACACCACCGATGCAAACAGAACAAAAGTACCAGTAAGCTATGGAAGAAGACACAAATACTCTTCTGACTTTACCAAGAGTTTACAACTAGACCAAGATCAACTTCGTTGTCTTGAAAAAGCCCGTGATAACCTTTCTACGGACTACACGAAGCGATTAAAAATTACTGGAACGTAGCTCATCCCAGCTTAAACACTTTTACTGCAAAACAGTTTCGGCAGCAAGCATCTTTCTTTGAAAAAAAATGGCTTGCTCTCATGATGCTAATTGTTCTTCTCAAAAGACTGAAAACTGGTCGAAATCTGTTATAAAAGAGATTGAAAATAATATAAACCAATCACTAAATTCTCGTTTATCTCCAAATGTAACTTAGTCAACAAAGGTAACTGTGGAATATATTCAACTTAGAAACATCTTGAAACAACAGTACAAGAATTTTTCTCCTTTTTTTTTTTATTATTAAACTATCGCTGAGCAACAGTTCATGCTTATCAAGATTAAGGAAAAATCCAATTGTTTTAATGTTGAAAGTCATCGATGATGTTGTTGGAGAACACATGGAATCACGAGATGTTAATTACTGGAATATTAATACTTCCATACACACATCCATACACACAGCTTCTTGGTCTTAAAAAACACCTTGAGGAAATCTTCAGTTTACATGGTAATGAAATTACCTAACGGAAGCAACTTTATGGAAACAAAACTTGAAGAAAACATGAACAATCTACGCCATTATGTTAAAATGTAAGATGATAAAATGTAAGAGGAATAATGAGTTCACACCTCACAAAAAACATCTTTTGCATAAATTAACAAAACTCTACGGTGACTCTTCACACCAAGTTCTTAAGGGAAAGATGACTATTCTAAAGCAAGAACTCAGGATGATGACTGAAAAACCCCACTACAAGAGTATACTGAATGCCCAGTATAAACCACAAGGTTGCTTCCCACCCATAGGCATTATAAGGAGTGACGAAGAAGGAAAACATTACTGTAAAGAATAACGCGCATGCGCACTCCCTCTCAACAAATTTTGAATAATTCAAGTCTAAAATCTGGAGTGAAAAGAGGATTTAAACCTTAATGCATCATGGCCAAATAAGGTTAGGAGAGAATATTGTACCAAAATCGAGAGTGGAACATACAGAATTAACCCGGAAACTTTCACTATAGCTGCAAGCTAACTGCATAATGAGAAAGCTTCTGTGTATGTGTGTGTGTGTGTGTGTGTGTGTGTGTGTGTGTGTGTGTGTGTGTGTGAGTGTATGTATATATACTTATATATGTGTGTGTGTGTCTATGTACATGTGTGTATATATATATATATATATATATATTCTTAATTATATTAGAGGGTACAGGAAGCACCAGCTTGCTAAAGAGTGGAAGTAAAAACTTCCAATTTAACCACTAATCGTACTGAAAATATGTAACAGACCAGCAGAAATCGGGAAAACGAGTGGAATTTAACATATTTTCTCAGCTAAAAAGCAGTAGAATAAGATAACAGATATACCTGGATCGTGATTTCGAATTCTGGTTAGAACCTAATTGTTAGCGCGCCGGGCGAAATGCTTAGCGGTATTTCGCCTGCCGTTACGTTCTGAGTTCAAATTCCGCCGAGGTCGACTTTGCCTTTCATCCTTTTGGGATCGATTAAATAAGTACCAGTTACGCACTGGGGTCGATGTAATCACCTTAATCCCTTTGTCTGTCCTTGTTTGTCTTCTCTATGTTTAGCCATTTGTGGGCAATAAAGAAATAAATTTTCCTCAGCAGGTCTCACTGGGCCTAAACTGTAAAATCCGTCTCACCTCGTTGTAATCCGTTGGTCCGTTCTCTTGGTCCGTTATATATATTCAGTAAGATTAATGGTTAAATTGAAGGTTTTTACTCCCACTGATGTTTCGTGTACCCTCTAATATGATTAAGAATTTATTGTATAGCTGTTTAATGCTAATATCGCTTGCTGCCACTAATGTTATTGTTATTATCAATTATTCAGATTTGCCCCTGATAATAATAATAATAATAATAATAATGATGATGATAATAATAATAATAATAATAATAATAATAATAATAATAATAATAATATTTTTACGAGTATTTATTTTGGGTAGTTATATATATAGTTGTGTGTGTGTGTGTGTGTGTGTTTATATATAGTTATGTATGTCTATCAACCGTCACAAACACAATCGCCATCAACACAACCAAAACCAATACAACTGCCACCTTTACCAACCCGCCAAATCGTTAATGACCAACAACAATAGCAACAATAGTATAAACAAGATAAGCAACTCAATCTAAATTATAAGACAAAAGCATGAGTTAATGTGCGACCCTGGTGTACTTCAAAAGTCAGATTAAAATGTCTTTGATCTTCAGTCAGAGAGGATTTCCTTAAGACCAAACAGCTACAACAATACAATTTACGAAAACAAATATGGTTGCCATCGCTTCCACCAGCTTTGCCCGATCACCGTTATCTTCATTATCATCACCAACATGAAAACCAATAGAACAAGCACCATCATAATCAACCTCTTTTACTCTTTTACTCTTTTACTTGTTTCAGTCATTTGACTGTGGCCATGCTGGAGCACCGCCTTTAGTCGAGCAAATCGACCCCAGGACTTATTCTTTGTAAGCCTAGTACTTATTCTATCGGTCTCTTTTTGCCGAACCGCTAAGTTATGGGGACGTAAACACACCAGCACCGGTTGTCAAGCGACGTTGTGGGGGGGGGGGACAAACACAGACACACAAACATATACACACGCATACACACACATACACACACACACACACACATATATATATATATATATATATACATACATACGACGGGCTTCTTTCAGTTTCTGTCTACCAAATCCACTCACAAAGCTTTGATCGACCCGAGGCTATAGTAGAAGACACTTGCCCAAGGTGCCACGTAGTGGGACTGAACCCGGAGCCATGCGGTTCGTAAGCAAGCTACTTACCACACAGCCACTCCTACGCCTCCAACCTATCAACTTTTGTGTAATCAACTGACAACAACAGTAGTAGTTTCCACGTGATAGCAATATCTAACTACATATGTTGTACGCTAACACAAATAAGTATGTGTGGGTGGACGGGGCTGAAAGTGTGCGTACGTATGTATGTGTATGTATATGTCTGTATGGGTGTGTGCGTATGTGCGAGTGTGTGTGTGTGCGTGTGTGCGTGTGCGTGTGGAGAGAGAATGTGTGCATGTGTGTAGAAAGAAAGGGTATATGTGTGTGGAGAGAGAGCGTTAGTGTGTGTTTGTATGTGTGCGTGTGAGTGGAGAGAGAGTGTGTGGGAGTGTGTGTGTGTGGAAAGAGTATGTGTGCGTCTGTGTGTGGGGGGGGATGTAGTTTTTCGTGCCTTAAATCAGAAGTGTAAAGAGTGAACTGCTCATGAACCTGAAAATTCTCCTCCCGCCTGTAATCAAACACCACTTCCTCCTACCTCCATCCTTCACCTTGTCAGTTTTTTCATTTCAATATTTATCCCCATAGGATTAACACAATTTTTTGCTCTCAAAAAATAGTTCTTTCCTGGAGTTAATTTTTTTACTACATGTTTGTTGCGGATATTTGTTGATCGTCGGCGCTGCTGGATTTACCCACAATTCAAGATATATGGAAAGAAACCGTCCGGTGGAACGGAAGGCAATAATGCGAAAAGGAACCGTAAAAGTTAGATATCAACTTGTTTTAAAAAGACTTGATGCGAAATAGATAAAAAAAAGAACCACACCGCCAAAACATTAAAACTATTGGGTTGGTGCATAATTATTGCGGCTTTTTTTCAACAAATTTTATTCAACAGAAACAATAACAACATGAAACAAAAACATCTTTAAATGATTATTCTGGAGCATATTCACCATCTACTTCAATTACTGCTTCTCATTTGCTTGGCAGACGGTCAGAGCGTCATTAAAAATGTTTTTTTGTTAAATATTGTTATTGCTTTTGTTGAATAAAATTAGTTGAAAGTCGCAATAATTATGCACCAACCTAATACTAACTTCTATAGCGAGATCAATGCGTGGCAATTGAGATAAAATTAAGTCAAGGGTCAAAAAGCTATTCTGTTAACAGCTCGGATCTTATCTGTTCATAGATCTAATGTGATAATCTATACTATAATGAAGAAAGCTGCTTGTTAATTAGTTATGAATACTCTTTTACTCTTTTACTTGCTTCAGTCATTTGACTGTGGCCATGCTGGAGCACCGCCTTTAGTCGAGCAAATCGACCCCAGGACTTATTCTTTGTAAGCCTAATACTTATTCTATCGGGCTCTTTTTGCCGAACCGCTAAGTTACGGGGACGTAAACACACCAGCATCGGTTGTCAAGCGATGTTGGGGGGGGGGGGGGGACAAACACAGACACACAAACATATACTCACACATACATATATATATATATATATATATATATATATATATATATATATATATACGACGGGCTTCTTTCAGTTTCCGTCTACCAAATCCACTCACAAGGCTTTGGTCGGCCCGAGGTTATAGTAGAAGACACTTGCCCAAGGTGCCACGCAGTGGGACTGAATCCAGAACCATGTTGTTCGTAAGCAAGCTACTTACCACACAGCAAGCAATTATTAAAGTCTATACTGTCTAGAAAATTCTTAAAAATTCTAATTTCAATTTTTTTTTTATCAAAATGTGGGTTATATGATTCTTTTTGCATTGAAGATTTCAACTACATAAAAATAATCTTAATTCACTGCGAGACAACACTTTTTAACACTGTGTGATAGTATCCCCTCTTTGCATTTTCTCTTTTTCAAACACTTCATAACACTACTTTCTGCAGACATATCAGTAAAAACGTTACTCCATAACATAAATTTAATCCAGCGTCAGACAAATTGTGTTATTTCCAGTTTTCTTTCATATTTTCCCGGCACTTTATGCTTTGATTTCAAACACCGTCGAGGTCGTCCTTATCATTCGTCATTTCAAAGTCGATAAAATAAGTACCAATTGAGCACCGAGACCATATAATTGGTTTCGCCCTTTCCTCAACATTGCTGGCCTCATGCCAAAATTAGAAAAATAATATTATATTATATTAACTATTACTTGTGTCATTCATCAGACTGCGGCCATGCTTGGGCACCCCCTTGAAGAATTTTAGTCGAACGAATAAACCCAAGTACTTATTTTTATTTTAAGCTTGCTACTTATTTTGTCAGACTTTTTCTGCCGATCGCTAAGTTACGTGAACGTAAGCACACCAACACCAGTTGCCAATCGGTGGAGGAGGATAAACACAGACACAAAGACATGTACGCACACACACACATACATACATACATACATACATATATGTGTATATGTGTGTATGAGTATACCACGGGCTTCTTTCAGTTTCCTTATTTCTTTATTGCCCACAAGGGACAAAACATAGAGGGGACAAACAGGGATAGACAGTGCGTAACGACCCCAGTGCGTAACTGGTACTTGATTTATCGACCCCGAAAGGATGAAAGGTAAAGTCGACCTCGGCGGAATTTGAACTCAGAACGTAACGGCAGACGAAGTACCGCTAATCATTTCGCCCTCCTTCTAACGTTTCTGCCAGCTCGCCGCCTTCTTTCAGTTTCCGTCTACCAAATTCACTTACAAGGCTTTGGTCAGCCCGAAGTTAAAGTAGAAATACTTGCCCAAGATATTACACAGTGAGACTGAACCCGAACCATGTGGTTGAAAAGCAGACTTCTTACCACACAGCCGCGCCAGCGCCTATTATATCATATCATATCATATCATATTTTATCATATTTTATCATATTTTATCATATTAGCTCGACTACATAAACAAACGGGATACGCATACAGCACCAGATGCACACTCCAGTAGTTCTTTTGCTGGTGATAAAGAGTTGTAGAAGATTCCGTAAAAAGAAACTAACCGAAGCTGAAGCTATTTCATTCATCCCCGGTTTACATTTACCAGTTGTAAATAAATAAATGAATGAATTATATATATATATATATAGGTACATTCTGTGTAAGTAGATTGCCAGATGTGAGCAGCGGGGGTTATTCCAACAGAGATATCAAACTGTTGCAGGCAGCTGACTAATTCGTTTTACTTCTTTAACCTTAACGTGTACACACACACACTCACACACACACACACACACACACACACATTCATATACAAATATGCACGCATGCACGTGCTGATTCTCTGCATCTCTCTCTCTCGTTTTCTTTTTCTCTGTCCCATACATATTATTTGTCTCTCTCTCTCTCTCTCTCTCTCTTTCTTTCTCTCTCTTTCTATTTCCCTCTTTTTTTTTACTCTCTTTCTCTTTCTCTCCTCTCTCTTCGTTTTTATAAAGCACTTTCTCTAACTTTGTGTGCAGTCTGCTCTGTGCATCTCTCGATATAGGTAATGATGATGTTGAGAATG
>NC_142932.1:90228344-90230844 GCF_046866305.1 Octopus bimaculoides | reverse complement strand
AACCGATTTCGTGGCTCTGTGCCTATGTTGTGAAGAATCAATTTTCTTGTTTTTGTGGGCGGCTAAATGGCTGAATGAGAAAAGCATCAAACAGACTGGATGTTATTTGGTAATAGGTCTTTGTTTAGTTCAAATCTTACCAATACACTTTGTTGTTCATTACGTTCTTATTCTATCATTTTTTTCTCTTCAAAATGTTAAAATATTTAGTGAAAGGAGGAATAATTCTATATTATATGCAAGTCCACCTAATTCCAAAAACTGGCACAAAGTGACAATATTTTGGGGGCAATGTTGTGGATTTAACCCATTACCTCCCATAATTCTATTAACTGGAATTTTTTTATGAAACTTTGATTTCTAGCATAAAACAACCTTAGAAACACGTTGGTATGATCAAAATAAAATTTCAAAATAACATTTTAAATAGAAATAAGCGAGATATTGGGCGGAAAATTAGCAAACCTCATTTGAATATCAGAGAAATATACTTAATAGATATATGTAAATATTGACAGATAATTACGAAATTTGTAATTTTTAAGCGATTTCATATGAGATCACTGGTAGGTAATTAACTTATAATGGTTGGTAAATGTAACGGATGGATTGTAGTCATAAGTGAGTTTTGTGTTGTCAAAATGTTATGGTCAAGGTGTTCATGAAGTTTAGTAAGTTAAGAAGGCTGCATGTTGGTAAATTCACGCCGAATATTGCAAGCTATTTTGTCAGTTGCTTCATCAAATATTACTAATCTACCGCTCGTTTTTATAGCTTGTATAACAAAAAATACTTATTATTATTGCAGATACGAATTGTGATAAGATGAAGGTGGCTGATCAAATACTCTTCGATAAAACAACTCATACTTGCTATTATGTATTCAACTCGTCGAGAAAACTGCTGCCTTACCATTCTGCCAAAAAGAAATGTGAAGATGCTGGACTTCATCTGTTGTTCACTGAAAGTGAATATGAACGGCGGTATGTCGCTGAAAAAATTACGAAGGGTTAGTAAAGAAAGGTACTTTTTATATTCACACATGCGTGCACACACGCATGCGCGCGCACACACGCACGCGCCCACACACAGACATACACACATGCATGCATGCATGCATACATACATACATACATACATACATACATACATACATACATACATCTCAAAACAAGAAAGGAGATAGTTGATTCGAAGACTACAGATCCAAGCCATCACTGGAAATGTAAAAATTTGTAAAACTTTCCAGAAGTTTATCATTTAATTATATATGAGCACGTCTAGATATGCAAGTAATATGCATGAGAAGACATACATAAAACAAAGCATACGAATCTTCACGTATACATGCATACAGACAGACAGACAGACAGACAGACAGACAGACAGACAGACAGACAGACAGGCAGGCAGACAGGCAGTCAGACAGGCAGGCAGACAGACAGACAGACAGACAGACAAAAATACCCTGTTGTTGATGTTGAAATTCCGATGAAGGAGCCTTGGATCTAGGTTAGAAACCGGCTCTTTCTCTATTGAAATATCTTGAAATAAAACTCTTTCTTGAAATAAATCTGAATTATGACAAAGGAATGTACCATTATAGAGGTTAGCTGCCCTACAAATATAGATATCTCTTTCAATATCAAAGAAAAAGATGATATCTATGGACAAAAATAGAAGAAATATACATACATACATACATACATACATACATACATACATACATACATACATGGTGGTTGTCTACTCCTTAAACAGAGTTTGACCACCTCCTGCACCTACACCTTAGCCCTTTCATGGCGTCTGATGTGGCTTTTTAAACCAGACAGTGTTTTGAAAAAACACCCACACAGATTGCACCTCTGATTTGCACTACCAATACCCGCAAGTAAGTTCTGCTCATTGTGGATGCTAACATGTCTTTCAAGACCCCCATTGGATTTGCAAACCCTCTGGCACACACCACATTCAATCGTGTGCACAGACATATAATCAGAATAGCTGGGTGAGGTTTGTTTTCCATACATACATACATACATACATACATACATACATACATACATACATACATACATGTAATTAAGTTACTGTCACTTTCTTCTTACAATTCGTCAGACTGTGAAAAAAAAGGGGTAAGATTATATGTATATGTGTATAGGATATCTCATACTATAGGTGTGTACTGGAAGGATTTGTAGTTGATAGCAGAACTGACTAGTTTGAAATAAAGAGAGTCTTTCATTTCTCGATAAGTTCAGTCCCACTGCGTGGCACCTTGGGCAAGTGTCTTCTACTATAGCCTCGGGCCGACCAAAGCCGTGTGAGTGGATTTGGTAGACGGAAACTGGAAGAAGCCCGTCGTATATGTGCGCTTTGTTTATGTCCCCGTTCCTTTTTTGTCCACGTTTTTTTAACGTCCTGTACCCGGATATACATGTACATGTAGGTATGTACATATATGTATATATGCATATGCTCAGATATCATTTGTATTATC
>NC_142932.1:89758344-89865844 GCF_046866305.1 Octopus bimaculoides | reverse complement strand
GTGCATGTATATAGAAATAAAATAAAATATAATAAATTAAAATAAAAAAGAGGTTGATAGGGGATAAAGAAGAAGTTAATACAATATAAAATGGCGCAATAAAAAAAACAAAAAATGAAATAGAATTGCTTGTTGCAGGAGGTTGTAGAGACAGTCATTAGAAGGGGGAGGTTGTGTTTAGTCTGAAGGGGATAGTTGTTCGTAGATTAAAAATATAACACTGTTCCAGGCGGAGTCGCAAGTGTGTGGATCCGTGGTGCAGAGTGAGGCCAAAGACGGAGTTGATAGAGGGGGAATGGTTGGCCAAGTAGAAGTGACAGGGGTGTTCGAACGTAGCCAAACATCCCTTAGTTGTTCGCTGAACCAGTCGGCCAGCCAGCAGCCCATCTGATCTACATATAGTTTACCACAGAGGTTGCATCTAATACAGTATATGAGGGTAGAAGAGGTGCACACACATACAACACACACACACACACACATATATATATATATAAACAAAAATAAAATAACAAATATGCAAGGGAGTTAAGCATAGACACACATTCTTATGCACACACATATATATATATATATATATATATATATATATATATATATATATATATATACATACATACATACATGTATATATATATATATATATACACATACACACACACACACAACATGCATATTCGCAAGCACATGCATGTATGCATGAACATGCACATATGTGTATATGCATCTGTACACATTCACACAAACATGCACACTGCAAAATTTGCATTTCTCCAGCAGTAGTAACATGATTTCTTTTTTCACTTGTAAGAAACTTTCAGTCAGTTGAGTTTTTTAATAAACAAAGCTAAAAATCAATAAAAAGATAAACATATACATATATTTATATAATAGAGTTATTAATATTTCTAAGTCTCTCTAAAGGAGACTACGGCAGCGGTACTGGAAATTAATAGTTATCGCCAAGCCAACATGGCAGTCCCAAAATTAGGACGAAAGCTGCCGTGAATTAGCTCCAAGAAGCCATCGCCTCTAGCTAGCTATGTGACACACGAAACCTGTGTCCTTTATAACCTTCGAACAGGGGAGGTCAGCTGACCTCCCCTGTTCGAAGGTTATAAAGGACACAGGTTTCGTGTGTCACATAGCTAGCTAGAGGCGATGGCTTCTTGGAGCTAATTCACGGCAGCTTTCGTCCTAATTTTGGGACTGCCATGTTGGCTTGGCGATAACTATATATTTATATAATTAAAAATATAATATAGTCATTTCATCTTTTTACAAAAAGACATGAGTTTTCATATAAATATATTATGCTAAGGTAATTTTGAAAATCAAGAATAAGTTTCACTTGGAAATTGAAACCAAAAACCACCTAATTTATTTGTCATACCCACTTGTATCTATACAAATCATGAATCATCTATACATTTCATCATGCTTGATAAGAGATGATCTGCAGCTAAACAAGATTATAACCATCACCAATATCATCAAAAGTCATTTAGTTGTGTGCAGTCACCCCAATAGAACAAGAAACCAAATAACCTTCAAATCAGACTTATTATTTATAAAAATTTGAAAAAATGGGAGCACAATGTAGCCCTTGATAAACTTAACTTGACAAAAACAGGAAAAAAAACAGACAGAATATTTATGCAGAGGAACATCTTTGATCATAAGTCTGTTCAGTGAAGATAAACAAGGGGCTAAGACAGCAACTAGCTGATATGAATATTAATCTCCAACTTAAGCAAAACAATACCTTCACACGTGGGCACAAGATAAAAAATTTGTTAGGAGGAGATATGAGAATAAGGATACAATTGATTAAAATGAGACCCAACTGTATAACAATTATTTATTTATTGAACCGCAGAGATGAAGAGACTGTGGAACATAAAAGTGAAAATTATACCAGTGGTAACAAGTGCACTCTGTGCAACACCCAAATTGCTATCTAAAAGGCTGAAAGAAATAGAAATTGAGACACATATTGGTGACCTGTAGAAAAGTGCTATCCTGTATTCTGCAGGTATCTAAAGAAAGGTTATTGAGAGTTGAGGAGATCTGTTGTCATCGAATCTTATGATAACATCCTTACTAATTAAATTTGCATGTAATAGCTTTTGAATAATAATAATAATAATAATAATAATGATTATTATTATTATTATTATTATTATTATTATTATTATTATAATGGTTTCTGATTAAGGCACAAGGCCAGCAATTTTGAGAAGCAGAAAACGGAAGGTTACATTGACCCACTATTCAAATGGTACTTTATTTTATTGATCCCAAAACGATGAAAGGCAAAATTGACCTCAGTGAGATTTGAATTCATAGCATAAAGAGCTGAAAAAAATACTACCCACAAGACATCTAACCATTCTGCAAGGTTTTTTTTTTTTTTTTGTCATAAATACAAAGTCACATATTTGTGGGGAATGATCAGTCAGTGATATCAAACCTAACACTCAAAGTGTGGGATTTGAATTCAGAATATAAAATGTTATAACTAAATTTCATTATGCATCTTGTTTGATAATGAAACAAATGCCAAACCACAGCCCCCATGAATTTTTAACATAAGCACATGTATTTGAAGAGAGAGAGGTATATAGTTGATTATATTGGCTCCAGTAATTGGCCTTATTTCATCAACTTTAGAAGGATAGAGAAACATAGCTAAAAACTGAAAGACAATTAGTTTGACATTACTGTTTCTGTCACTAAATAATAATAACAATGATGATGGTTATGTTTTCTAACAGAAGCACAAGGCAATACATTTAGGTGTATTTGACTGAACTAACTCCTGTTTTTCACAGCTATTTATTTAATGGCCTTAAGAAGGAGGAAAAGAAAAGATGACTAGGGTGGAATTGGAACACAGAATGTAAAGATACATAAATAAAAATCACAACAAATTTTATCCAGTCTCTACTGATTCTCTTGTCCAACACTCTAACAACAACAACAACAATAAATCTTACTAATTTTGGCACAGGGCCAGCAATTTAAGGAGAGAGAACAAGTTGATTACATTGACCCCAGTACATGGCTGGTACTTTATTTTACTGATTCCAAAAGGATGAAAGGCAAAGTTGATCTTGGCAGGATTTGAAATCAGAATGCAAAGAGCTGGGACAAAGCCATTTTACTTGATGCTCTAATAATTTAGCCAATCTACTGCCCTAAAAATAATAATGGCCCAGATTATGGAAAGGATTGTAGTAGATTTAAATGAAACCTCTACTTGACTGTTCTCATTTTATGAACCCCAGAGATGAAAGGCAAAATTCACACCAGTGGAATTTGAACTCAGAATGTAATAAGATGTAACTTAAGTATGACAAAGTATTTTATTCACCACTCTACTGCTTCTGCCACTGATAAATAATAATTCTTTCTACTATAGGCACAAGGCCTGACATTTTGAGGGAGAAGGTTAATTGATTACATTGACACCTTGTACTCAATTGGTCAACCTCAGCATAACTTGAACTCAGAATGTAATATGCTGGAAGAAATACCACAAAGCATTTTGTCCAGCAATCTAACAATTCTGCCAGCTTGCTGCCTTATACAATAATGATGATGGTGATGGTGATGATAATGATGATCATCATAATGACGATGACAATGATGATGATGATTAAATTAGGCACACAACCTGAAATTCATCAATAAGGACCAGTGCAGAGTTGTGAAGTTCATGATTTTCCCAAGCCAGAGTTCTTGTGTGTGTGCCTTAGCCTGAACAACGACCAGATGACCAGCTGGACACAACCCATACAAATTGGGATGATGTATATCAGATTGAACATAGTAGACTTCAAAATGTTGGTCTTGGACAATGACAGCTTTCCATCCTTTAGCTGCTGGTAACCATAAGAGTTGAGAATATTGACAATAAACATGGGTGAAATTGAAATGGCTGGTTTTTCAATAAGTGCACTCATTCCAAAGATCATGGATGAAATTGGTTTCCTGGATGTTGTTTGGTATTTTTGGTGAAGCAGAAACAAAAGGTGAAAAAAGAGAGCATAATGTTAATGAAAGATATCATTGTTACATGTAAATATTCAAAGGTTTCAAAAGTAAGACAATAAATTGGTAAAATGATTGTAGATGTAATTGTTTTGGATGTTGAGTGTGAATCTAGCCTGAGTAACTACCAGTAAACTTGATAAAGTGTTGGCTTATGAACCAGATGCTACTAAATACTGAAGCATCTAGTCTGTCACTCAGCCAAAGCCAAAATGCATGTGTGAATGCAAAGGTGTACAGATGACTCAATCAATCTTAGTCTATTAAAAACATACATCTCTCAAGGAAATTCAAAGAAAAACTGGAAAGACAATATCAGAAAACAAATATTGTACTGGCACAAGATTACTATGATTGGTGCCTAAATACCAAACGCGAAGAAAAGCTATCATATAAATGTCATGGTACTTAGACTGCCACATGGGCAGACAATTCTAAATGTCACATAGGTTGAACAGTTTAGTTAAAACAGCAGATTGTTTGACTTTTGCATAATGTCATGCATGTTATGAATAATGGCAATGTTGATTAAGGCTTCTAATAAGCCAATCGTTGCTACAGTGTATTTTTCATAACAAAAGTGACAAGGCAGTATCTACATAAAGAGGGTCAAAAATATGTCTCAATATATTTCTTTTGCTCAATGCCAATTTATTACCAATACGCACACGTCTACACACACACACGTGTGTGTGTATAGATATCTATGGATTTCTATATACATACATGCATAATCTATACGTATTGTTATGTTTTAATATAGAATTATTACATTACTCAAATGCCAACTAATAATGGAGTGAATATGTGAGCAATATATACTCAAAATACGCACTGATTAAAGCAAAACCCAAAAAATCCACATAAAAACAAAGCAGTATGCAAATTAGAAGAACTATTATTTGTAGAAATTAACAAAATACAAATACATTTACTAAACAAGGCAAAGTCACCAAACTGAGTTCGATAACTAATCAGATCAGAACTGAATTAGAGCAATATAACATATATATATATATATATATATATATATATATATACATACATACATACATACACAAGGGTATGTATGTATGTATATATGTATGTATATATATATATATATATATATATATATATATATATATATATATATATATATATATATATATATATATATTTAATTTAAATAATTTGGGAAAACAAATTTCCAAATCAATCAGGTACAACCCTTCAGCATTATATATATCTACATATCGTACCTTGGGGTCTTATTTATCATATATTTATATATTTATCTATAAATATACAAAGCATCTGATAAAAGTCAATATTAATTCAATTTTGGGGGATTAATCGATATGCGGGTATTCTATTTCAGATAATACAAAAAATAACCTAATGAGTATATCTGAAAGTAAACTCATGGTATCAGTTTTCACATCATGAAATAATACTTAAAGGATATAAGCAAAATTACCAGCAGGTAATATACACAATAACAATAGTAATTTTTCTAATTTTGGCAGAAGACCAGCAATTTCATGGGGAGAAAACAAGTCATTTACATCATCCTCAATATTTGACTGGTACTTATTTGATCAAGCCTGAAGCGATGAAAGTCAAAGCTGACATCAGCAGGATTTGAACTCAGAACATAAAGAACTGGAAGAAACGCTATTAAGCATTTTGTCTGATGCACTAATGATCCTGTCAGCTTGCCACTTTAATAATGATAATAATGATTTCAAATTTTGGCCAGCTGTTCGGGGAAGATGATAAGTCGATTACATTGGCCCAGTGCTCAATTGGTACTTATTTTATTGACTACCGAAAGGATGAAAGGCAAAGTCAACCACTGCAGAATTAAACTCAGAATGTAAAGAGAGATAAAATCCCACTAAGCATTTTGCCTGGTGTGCTAATGATTCTGCTAGCTCACTTCCTTATTAATAATAATAGTCATGACAACCCTTTCTACTATAGGCACAAGGCCTGAAATTCTTGGGGAGAGGACTAGTTGATTATATTGACCCTAGTGGTTCACTGGTACTTGATTTATCAACCTCGAAAGGATGAAAGGCAAAGTTGACCTTGGCAGAATTTCAATTCAGAATGTAGCAACAGGTGAAATACAGCTAAGCATTCTGTCCAGCATGCTAATAATTCTTCCAGCTCACCAATAATAATAATACTTACGGTCGTTTATAAGTGGCAGCATTTTCATCAGCAACATCAGATAGTGGCATATTAATCAAGGAGTAAGTTGCACATGTGTAGGAACTGCAAAAACAAACAAGAAAGGGGTAATTGATCTGGAATCAAAGGTATAAGTCAAGTTAAGCAGGGGAGATGATCAGATTTATCAACATATGTATTGAAGTAAACAGTGCATACATGGTGAAAATATGCTGTGTTGATGAAAGTGCTTTTTAGATGCTGACCAAGTTACAAGTAAAGCATTGGACTTACATTGGACCTCACAGATGAGAGGATGCAAAATTAGGACAACATAAACAGCTAATGTTTTGCATATCCACTCAATCAAATCCAAATTAATACTGAACAATAATAGGATGCTGTGGTTGATGATGGTGATGATGATAATGGTGGTGCAGATAATAATGATAGAGTAGTATTGTTAATGATGATAGACAACAAAAAATGGTGATGATAATGCATGATGCTGACAACGATGAATGGTGATAATGATGATGGTGATAATCCTGGTGGGTAGTTGTTGTTTAGCCCTAGGTCAGCACTAACTGAGATGTTCCAGCTATATAATTAACCCATCTTTAGATGATGATGGGATCATTGATGGTGGTGTTATTGTTAATGATGATGATAGTGGTGAGGAATGTTAATCTGATAGTTTATCAACAGAACATTAATACTCTAGCTAACCAAGACTTACTTACCTGTCGGCTAATAAGAACATCAAGAACAATAAGGGATATGATGGACCCACAAGACACATCAACACTCCAAATAGAATCTTGAAGATGTAGTTACCAAGTGTGACATAGTAATACCCAACTTTGGCAACAAGTGGGGCGCAGAGTATCACTAATATCTGAAATTGCAAAGCAAATATTAAATTAGACTATCATTTTCATCATCATCATCATCATTGATTTTCAGTAAGTTAATCAAGGGAATAGTATCCATGACTATGATTATTGCAGGCCCCCTGGGACTGAAGCATTTCATGCAGGTGATATACACTAAGAACATTTATGTGCTAAGAGTACAGAGATTGCTGGATTGATAAATGAGTAAATGCTACCTAAACAAGTCTTGAAGGTGGAAAAGAAAGTAAGTAGTTGTAAGTAAGACCCACAGATTGGTTTAGTCCAGCATTTTTTATTTAATTATATGTTTTTGCATAAGATATCTGAAACTGAAGAGAGGAATTTATCTTTAAACCTAGACTTATGCTAGTGACAGTGTGAACTCTACAAAGGGCAATTACGTACCAGTTGACGGTGTTAAAACAGGCAACAAATCAGTTCTTACTAAGATCAAGTCTACTAGCTTAGCTTTATATATGTAACTTAGAGAAATATAATCCATCTACCTATAAGTAGGTTCCACAGTGAAGTGCAGTTTACCTATCTGTAACCACATACCACAAAGTGATATAGTTTGAATAAAGTTCGAAGCCTCCCAAGGTTAACTTATATTTCATCGTTTCAAGTTTAATAAAATGAGTACTAGATAGGTTCTGGGCTGATTTAGTTGATTGAAATACATTTTTCTCCAAAATATGTACCTTTGCATCAACATTAGAAATTATAATTTTTAAGTAGTAGAGTAACTAAATGGTAGAGAGCCAGACAAATTGCCTTCAGATATACAGCTATGTTTCTTTATGAAATGCGTTGTTCAAATTCCACCAGAGTCAATAAAGTAAATGCCTTTTAAGTACTAGAGTTGATTTAATTAACTATTTACTCCTTCAGGCCTTATAATGAATTATTATTATTATTATTATTATTATCATTATCATTATGCAATATCAGTAATATTGTCTGTTACATATTTTATGAATCTGAGTAGAATAAAAGATAAGCAAATTTGAACTTAGAACATGGAGGTTTGAAACAGAATTCAAAACTATTTTAGGCCAACCACTACCTTAAACAAATAATGATTTCTAACATGGGAAGAAATTCACAAGTTTGTGGGCAGAAAACAGTCGATTATATCACCATCCCACCTCCAAAGATGGAAAGCAAAGCTGACAATCTTGTTTAGATTTCAATTAAAATAAAATACACAGCTAAACATCATAAGATATCCAGAGCTCTAGTCATTCTACAACAGCACTGACATTCCTTAAACACAATAATAATGACTTGTGAGAGAAACACAAAGCCACAGATTTTCAGGGGTGGGGATATAGTAGGTTAGAAGTTCTTAGTAATAAACATCCATATTCTCAAGGAGTAGAGTAATCAAAAGCTGTGAATATGTAATTTGATCTCTAATATTGTTTTCTTATAGTAAATATAACAAAATACTTATGATTTTATTTCCTGTCCTATTCTTGTATCCATATCTAAAGCAGAACCTAACTATTGGTAAATTTTGAAGTTAATCAGATACCTAGTTGGACTGATGCTGATGCTGATGTCAAGATTTTAGTGAAGAAGGTAGGAGGATAGATTGGGCAAGTCTTTGAAAGGCTACAATTGTAAAAAAAAAAGGATAAACACCTCAATAGCATGTTATAAAACTGTAAAAATGTAAAAAGGATAAAAATGCACTTTAAAATGCAATGTCTTACTTGAGGAAGAAGATTGATAGCACCATAATACGTGCTTCGAGTGAATGTTGAGATAGTTGTATCAGGAAGAAGCTGGTCAATAAATATGGCCATGAAATTAGAGATGAATGTCTTGTGGAATACTTGGAAAAAATTAACGAGGACAAAAGTAATGAAATTCCGATTTGTAAAGAGTTGCCGGAGAATGATAGTAATGGATTCTGAAGACTTCTTGCTCTCTCCACAACAATTATCTGAACTTGCAATGTCATATTCAGTGTATGCATTCTTGCCAGTGTATCTCATACACAGACAGCTGATACAAGCAATGATAAAGCATAGTATTTGAAAGTTGGCAAAGTTCTTAAGACTTTGTGTAAAGTACTCACAGAAGAACACAGATGTGCCGCCAAACAGACAGGCAAGCTCAGCAAACTGTATCAGTTGAAGACGGTCCTTGTGAACATGAGACATCTCTGTGCTCAAACAACAGTGTGCAAGTCCAATATATGTGAAAGCAGTGTCATAGAGACAGAGTGACATTATCAGGTGGATACCAGTGAGCCAGGTTCCAAAAGACCAAGGAAACCAAGGAATAAGAAAAGCTAAAGAGAGGAAAGGTGCTGCATACAAGATAGTCTCACGACGACTCCGCACGAATGAATATCCTGACATGTCCTGGATGTAAGCAAACAATGGATCATTGATGGCATTCCATATCATAAAGACAACCTGAGCTATGTGGAACCAGCTCTCTTCAATGTGGTAAATGTTCAGGAAGATTTTCACATAGTAAAACTGAAATATTGAGTTCAGAAAGCTGAAGGCAAATGAGGTGAGAGCATATGAAGAGATTCTTTTCCATAAAGATCTGTATCGCGTTTCAACTGGAGGATCCATGATTCTGCCAAGAATACACGCACAAAAAAATTATATATATATATATATATATGAAAGTGTGTCAAAGATGTTCTTCCTACAGCTGGTCCTTTATAGAACCTGAAAAAGAGATATAAAAAATAATTTATAAACAAAAGAAATATTTCAAAAAATAGTTAGAATTACAAGTAAAACAAAAGAAAACCCCTAAATATAAAATTATGATCCAGATGATGAATATGTGATAGAGCAGATCTCAGATCCTTAGGTGAGAGATTTTCATTTTTTTATAAAATGTAGTTCAGTGTCGTTTAGCTGTGAACTACATGGTTTTGTGATTGACTTCCTTGTGCAGAAATTTAAGTAATTTGTAAGCGGTCTTAACTGAGTTTACTCTATTGCAAGTATCTCAGTCAGTATCTGGCTTTTGGGTGACGTTGGCAGTGCTGAAAAGGAACATGGTTGCTGCTCAAAGCTTTTAAAACTGAAATAGACAAACCTTGGTAAAGCAGATCTGTAATCTCTTTAGGTAATCCACCAATCAGTGTTTTCTCTTTAAGATGGTAGAGTGATTTAAATGAAAGTTAACTGCCATTTTAAGCTCTTTCTAATAGGTCACTAAAATAAATATAAAGTTTGTGTTGGATGTGTCATATCCTTCCATCTACCATATAGTAGAGGTATCATCACTTGTGCTTACTCACTCTCTCTCTCTCTCTCACACACACACACTTGCACGCATAGTCGCATGCACACACACACACAAATGCATGCACACACACACATGCATGCACACACTCACATGCACACACAAACACACAAAGTAAAGACAGCCAATGACAGCTGATTCAACAAATTATAAATGAATGTCATTTTATACCCCAATCGATCTACATATATGTATCTCACACAGACACTATGCCAGTGATTTGAAAAACACTTTAGTCAACTGAGATTAATGCAAGCAATGAATAGACAAAAACTTTTTCTAAAGATGTTTAAAATTTAACAACAAATGAAATAACTCTAATAAGTTCTAGACAATATAGACTAAATAGATTTCAGTGGATCCCAAAACTTAGCTGGTGAATGCAACAAACATTCTTCCATGTCAGTAAGGCATAATCTACTCAGGTATAAGACAAACAGTTTACTGCTTTTGTTGATTTTATCAGGTCAGATCACATCATCCTGAAGCATTATCCACTCTATCTAACAATCAAATAGCTTTATTATGAAACATTAAATGGAAATCAACAGTTACAAAGTTTAATTTGTGCTTTCCTTTGTTGCAGGAGAGATAATTCGAAGTAAGTAAATGGTGAATGAACAAATAACTGCAACAGATGTTTGAAAAATAAGAAGAAAAGTCACTGGCGCCACCACCACCACCATCATCATTATTATTATTTAATACTCACTTTTCCAAACTTACATGGGTCAGACGAATTTGTTGAGGCTGATTTTCTATGGCCTCACATGTTTCCAAGTAAGGTAATTCTTTTCCACATGGCAAGACATGTTTCTAACAGAAACAAACAACTTTGTATAGCAATGATGCTCATTTACAACTATCATCTAATGTCCAGGCGAGAACACACACACACACACACACACACATACATAATGGGCTTCTTTCGTTTCTATCAAACAATTTGATGGACAAGACTCTTGTCAGCCCAAGGCTAGAATAAAAGACACTTGCCCAAGGTATTGCACAGTTAGACTAAACCCAAGACCACATAGTTGGAAAGCAAGCCTTTTAACCACACAGCCACACTTGTGCCTATTATATAGATTTAAAAAAAAGAAATAGGCAAAGTCATAAATATCACAAAATTGCCTCCTTTAAATAAAGTACACAAAGAAAAAAAAGAGTGACTTTGGCAAAAAGATATATGAAGACAGACTTTACAAATGTAATTTTTACTGACGAGTGCAAAGCAACATTAGATGGGCCTGATGGATGGGCAAGAGGCTGGGTGTTACATGGAAAAAGTCAACCAGCATGATTAAGAAGACAGCAGGGTGGTGGAAGAATCATGTTTTGAGCTGGTATAGTTGGAGGAGACATTATAGGCCATTCACGGATGCTGACGGAGTTCAAATAAATGCTGAAAATTATTGCAAGTTTCTAGATGACAACTTCTTCCATTGGTACAAATCAACATTGTGAAGTTTCAAGTTAAAGAGCATATTTATGGATGATAATGCCCCTTTACACTCTGCCAAACTCACTATTAACCATTCAGCTAAGAAAGATTTTAAACAACATAACATAATGGAATGCTCCCCCACCCCCACCCAATCTCCAGATCTAAACTCAATAGAGAATTTGTGGTAGGTTATTAAAAAAGATGTATATTCTATTGGTAAACCATATCCAAATAAGGATTTATTATTGGAAGCAACAAAAACTGCTGCAAGTAATATCAAAAGTGAGATTATTGAGAAATCGACAAAATCAGTTGATGAGAGAATATTTAAAGTTATAGATGGTAAAAGAGGCTATATAAAAATGTAAAATATATACATAATTGTTTGTAAATATAATTATATGGTGGAAGATATATGTATATATTAATGGTCTGGTTATGTATTGTTCTATATGTAAATGACATTACATGTAGTTTGTATATTTGTTAATTTGCATAATAAAGAAAAACACCTTATAAATGTGTTTTTCGTCATTTCTGCTTTAAATGTACAACAATTTAGACGAAAAGTACATGACACATGGGATACATAATCCTACATATCCTGTAAAGATTTCAAGAAAATTAGATAAGGGGTTTTGATTTTATTGAGGAATGATAGACCTGTATAATAAAAGGAAACAAAGCGTATGTGTGTGTGTGTGTGTATATATATATATATATATATGTATATATATATATATATATATATATATATATATATATATATATATATATATATATTTGTAAACATATCCACACTTATATGTATAAATGTCTTTGCATATATACATGTGTACACTCACATACATATGTCCATATATAGAGAGTGCATATGAAAAATTTCATCTAATGAAATTAAGTAATAAGTAAGTATGTTAACTACTTCGGTTGGTTTACCACTAAAACACTGATTTGAACTGCAACTAAAACAAATGTGGTATTGTAGCTTCCTAGCAATGAATATAAGTGGGTTATCATTGAGCGGGTATATCTATATTAGAAAGAACAAATGAACAAGCAAAACATCTGGTATCCATTTAGAACATATAATTTATAATTAAAACATAATCACAGAGTTGTTAAGTAATGCATAAAATCTCTTACAGTTGTTTCTAGAATAGCTGTGCATATAGTTCATAAATCATTGAGCAAAAATTTCCATATAAGCTAACTTTTCCATCATCAGAGAGGAAGAATTAAGAAATATCCTTAATAAAGTCTATTGAAATGATAAAAACACAAACCCTTTTGCTGAAAATAAGTGCCGGGTAAGAACAAATAAAAAGGGAACACACACACGCACACATACATATGAGAAACTTCTATACAGTTTCCATCTATCACATTCACTCACCAGACATTGGTCAGCTGGAGCTGAAACAGAAGACGCTTGCCCAGGATGCTGCACAGTGGGAGTGAACTTGAAACCACATGGTTGCAAAGTGAGCTGCTTACACTCTGTAGTTGTTCTGTTTTTTTAGAATAAGCTTTTCAACAAATATATTGAAAGAATATGCTGAGTACATGGATATAAATTTTTAGAAGAATTTATGTTTATAGTTGGATATTTTGCCTCTACCAACCATCAACCACTTAAACAAACATGATATGGGGGTAGGTGCAACTTGGAGTAAACAATATAATGTGAGCTATCAAAAGGGACAATTGTAATAGGATATAATAAGAAATAAGATAATTACATGGCAATTTAGAAATATCTGTGTAGTTAATTAATTACACAGATATTATCCACCCAAAAAATAATTACTATTACTTATTCATGGAAACTTTTTCCACACATTTTGAAACTTTTCTTTTATTTAGACACACATACACCTTCAGACAGAAAAGAAGAGAAATGAGAATGTGTGATATTCACGTCTTTCTCAATAGCATAAACAACATTATTGCGTTGGATATTAGTTAAGTTAACCCCAGGACATGTGGAGGTAGTTAACTGATTGAAAGTTTGGAGTCATGAACTGAATCTATGACATTTCTTTATTCTCAGTCAATTATTATTGTTGTTGTTGCTTGATCAAGCAGACCAAAGACATTCCATTTGTGGCCAATTCCTCCACTACATATTTCTATCTTGATGTCTCTTGGCAAACATTATCAAAGGTGCTATTCCATTTTTAAGATGATAGTGTGTAGTTTATGGGAGATTTGCCTGCTATTTCTAGTGGGTTGAATGACTCCACAGCATAGGAATAGGGAATCTTTTTAGTACCATGATCAAATTGTAAATGCATAAGAATTTGTTTAGGTACACATGCACTGTGAAAAATAGTGAACTTTTAATTTTACATATTCAGAGTTATGTAACTTATAACATAAGACTTAAACTGTTTTTTTACATGTGGGCTTTTAGAGTCAACAGTAAGCAGATCCAAATATACATGTGGATAAAATTTTATCCACATGTAATGGTATTCCCACCCTTGACATACAAGCTCTCTCACTGGCACATCAGTCAATGCTATTTTCAGTAATGCACTCTCTGTTGTTTAGAAAAGACATTAAAGTTCCCACTTACTATAGCTCTTAAATATATCGGGTATCATGCCTACGTAAAAACCAATTACCATAACTCATTAAGACATTTGATTATGGTTTGATTTTCACTCATCAGTTTGCCCTTCCCCTAAAATTTTCAGTTCTGATCACTGTAGAATAGTGGTAAATATTCAGCAGCCTGAATGTGTGATGCAGATTCATTCCTAGTTGAGACATTTGAATTAACTTATTCCAAGATACAATATCAAGTCATATAGATATCTTACACTACACCTCACAGCCACCATAAAATCCATCAAATCGATTGGTTTAGAGTTGCTTACTAACACTCTATCTATCTTCTAACATTTCTCCTGCTTCTACAAGTTAGCTTGATTCATGCCGACTCCACCCAAGCCCACATAACTCACTTCTTTCTCTTTCTCTACCTTACCTACCTAAGCCCTGCACTAACCACAGATTTCATAGCATTGTGTCAATATGATTCAAGATATCATCGGGGAAAAGTGTATATGCGATGATAGTGGCACAACATCATTGAAGATGAGAAGAAAGAAGCTCAGAAATATTAATTTGAGAGGTTGTTGAATGTAGAGAATGCATGGGAAAAAGAGAGACTAACCCAAGTAGACACAACTGAATGCAGGAAAATTAGTGCTAGACTATAAGGAAAAGTTACTGATGTGTTGACAATATCTGTGCCACTGCTTGTGTAGTCCACCAGATAGTTTAGAGATGGGTCATACCCAATGACTGGCATGCAGTTGTTTCAAAGAAAAAGGAGATGCTCTAGAAAGAGACATGAAACTGATGGACCAAGGTATGAAAGTAACATAACTAATTCAGTTAGATGCTCCTCATAGTGAGACAGCTACAGGAGAAAATAATTAGTAGAAACTCTGTACGGTGTACTAATTATAAAACATGGGTGTACAAGAGAGGCTCTGATTCATTAATAAGCTAACAGAATATTTCATAATTAGTAGTAAGAGAATCCATGTAATGTATTCTTTCAAATGCTTGGATGGCTCCTTTGTAAATTGACAGCTACCATTACTTAAAGCATCATTCTTGAGTCCTATGGACTCATAAGGGCTGGTTTTCATAGTGTATGTATATATTTATGCTGGCCCATTGCAGGATTACTCATTTTTGCCAGTTGAGTAGACTGGAGCTATGAAGTGCTTTGCTCAAGAACACAATACGTCACCCAGTCTAGGAATTGAAACCACAATCTTACAACATGTGGCCAACGCCCTAACCACTAGGCCACATGTCTCCACATTACTTAAGTGATCTAATTAATTATGATGGATGTTCTGCAAACATACCAACCAGAGTACGAACATGGTGGAAAAAGTTCAAGGATCTATTACCTCTGCTGGTAATAAGCGGGTATTTTCTCTCCAAGGAAAGAGCAGATTATATGAATCTTATGTGCAAAATGCAGTGTCGCATGGTTGAAGAACATAGGTATTGATTACAGAGGATGTGAAAGACTAGGAAGAAATGAAGCAAGCATGTTCCGTAGGATATGTAATATTAGTGTGTTTGCATGATAGAATACAAATGTGCTAAGAGAAAAAATTGAGTATAAGAAGAATCACATGATGCATGCAAAAGTAATATTACGTGTTGATATGGAGATTACAAGATAGATAAAGAAATGTCAAGTGGTACAAGTGGAATCTTTGAAAGAAAAAGACATGTGAAGAAGTGAAAACTTATCTCCAGACACTGAATCTTATGAAGATGAAAAGCTTTCAAAGTATGCTTTTTATCTCATGCAACTCCACTTCTGTTACCAATTGACTAGAATAACTCATGTTTTTTTTTCTTTTATGTTCCATTAAAATGTCACATCTAAATCAATTGTTGTCTGTAATTGGTTGACACATATAAACATGCTAATGAGGTTACTATGGAAGTGATTTTAACTATGATAAGATATTGATTTTTTTTTTCTATTAACACAAAGCCTTAAATATATATATATGCCTATCTCAATTGTATAAGTCATACTTTTTTTATATAGTGGTCCTGGGGAGATTAGTTACTTAGGTTCAACTCCAGTTATGTCCTTTTCAACAACCGACTTGTAACCAATGTTATATTATATGGGCAGTATCGTTGCTAAGTTGATACAGTGCTAGACAGCTATTGAGCTGGTTAACTATGTCAACTCCCATCACATTACTGGCTATTTGTTGAACCTAGTGGAAGAGAAGACAAAGTCAATCTTGTCAGGATTTACTCTGGGAAGCTAGAGAGATAAAGCTAAACACTCTAAGATACTTGTTCTGTTGCTCTACAACCATTTCTTGAAATGGTTAATGTGATGTTTGTTTTGTTATTTTTTACAATGGCTTAATCAAAGGCAGAAGGGTAGCACTCACAATCGTTTCTTGGTCCTCTGAAAGTAATGGGAAAAAGAAAGTTATCTTCTCACTGGCTTGAATACTTGCAACAGAGTAGTTCCTGCTAAAGTTATCCAAGGGCCAGGTAGTGGTATTAACTGAATGACAAATTAAGTGTATAGTCCAAGAACAGGAACAATCCCTGCAATTGCCTTCCACAAAATTTCTGTCTAATTTCGCTAACAAGTTTTTGATTGAACTTAGGCTGTTAGGTGTTGCATAGTGGGATTGAAGCTAAAACCACATATAAAGTAAACTTCTTAACCATGCAGTCACACTAAGCTACACATCTTAATCATACAGCTATACTTGTGTTCTTTATGTTCTTTCAGTAGATATATTATGTTGAGTATAAAAGGGGTGGAAGAAATTCAGGAAGGTGTTTCTCTCCTTCTGCAAAAAAGTTGGCTCAGTAAAATGTAAGATGTTGCATTGCGTTATGCCACCAGCATTAGGGTGGAGTGAAAAAGGTACTTTTTACACAGATTTTCAAAATATGTTTTCAAGAATATATTTTTTATTGCAAAATCCTTTAAAAACAACAGTGTCAAAATCTGAAGTTCTTAAATTTATATCTTCAGGCTCTACAGCCCACTTGAAATTTTGAATGAGTGAAGAATCAATTCATAACATGTTTGCTGTTCCTCATTTTATTTTTTACATTCATTGTTACAAATTGATTTTCTTTTGTGAAATCCTTTAAAAACAAGGGTGTTAAAATCTCAAGCTCTAAAATTTATATCTTCAGGCTCTGCAATGCACATGAGATTTTGAAATTATGTGAAATGAATAGGCTTTTCGACTTTGTTTCCTTTATTATTTTTAATACTAGGTCACCGAATATATGTGTTACATGAGGTCTAGATTACACACACATTAAAATAAAATCATCTGTAAACTAATTTTTGATTCTTGACAAATTTTGGTGATAAAAGTAATTAACATTTCCAATTTATTTGAAATAATTTCCTGCAACTAAATAATTCGAATCAACCTCTGAACATTCTGTTTAGATACTGCTTGATCTATTCTGGCAGTGATCATTTTTCGATTCGTCCGTTGATCCTGGAAAAAGTTTTGTTCACTTTGTGGTACTTTTTTTTTGTCTTTACTACAACTGCAGTTTTTAAAGGAGTTGCACTTGCAACATGAAATGTCAAATAAATCTTTTGTTGAATTAAACAGAGCCACTTGAAATGGTCGTACTGCATCACTTCTTGATATCCTGTTGCTTATTTTGATTACATATATATGATATATATATATATATATATATATATATATATATATATATATATATATATATATATATATATATATATATATATATGTTAAAAGTAATTAAGTTAATGTCTGCTCATAGAGTGACCAATGATGTCGCATCCACAAAGACCTTAGCCTCACAAATGTCTCATCTCATCAGACTTGAAAGCTGAAGACAAAAAAAATTGATTTTTTTTTTGTCTTCAGCTTTAGAATCTGACGAGAATCTAAAGCCTTCATGGGTGCAAAACTATTGGTCACTTTATGACTGGACATTAACTTAATTACTTTTAATACATTACTGCTCTATCCTTTAGAGTGTGCTTCTTTTTCGGATTTATGATACATTGACAATATATGTGTGTGTGTGTGTGTGTGTGTGTGTGTATACATATATATATATATATATATTATTTAAAAGAGTTCCAACTCCGTCTGTTTTTTATGTTTTATTTATATTCTTATAAAATTAATGTGGGATATAGAATATGGAATATATAATATAAATAGTAAAATGAAATGAAGTATTGAATGTCTTATTGAATATATGAAATATTGAGTATTAAATATATATAGGGGCTAGTATACTTTCCTGCTTTATAGCAGTCATCGAGGTCCCGTCTGATAGATGTATATATACATATATATATATATATATATATATATATATATATATATATATAAAAGACATTTGATATAAATATACATATATATAAAACATAATAAACTATGAATACACAAGATGTACCATAGAATCATAGGAAGTCCAACAGAAAAAATGAAGATTTTGCATGTAGCAAATGCATACAGGAAGAAAGCAATAAAAGCACGACGTTCGTATACAGAGTATGGTATTGCATGGAAGCAAAATAGAAGCACTGAATGCAGAAGGTGTGTCAAGACTGGAAAGAAATGAGGGACCCTGTTTTGCAGGATGTGTAATGTCAGAGTGTGTGAATGACGGAACTGAAATGAGATGAGAGAAAAACTGGGTATAAAAGAAATCGGTCTAGTGTGCAAGACAAAAGGCAGTACTGTTATGGACATGTCACACATATTGAAGATGACAGTTGGATAAAGAAATACCAAGCAACCTTAGAGGAAGAAACCCACAGAAGAAGAAAAAATGGGGAAGAAGTAATGAAAACTGTCTTAAGCAGTAGAACCTTACAAAGGAAATGACAAAGAACAACAACAAATGGTAAGGTACTGTGCTGGAAAAAACCCCATTCAGTCATGAAAATGCTGACATAAAATGATGATGATGCATAAAATACACATACATGGATATGATGCGTGTGCGCATGCATGCACACACACACACATACGCATCACTGTTGACACACCTCAGTTTGAGAATCTGATTCTATTTAATTTACCTATACCTATGTGTTCTAAAATGGCTGCAAAACCTGCTTTTAACCTAAATAATCTCTAGCAACAAAGGTGTGAGAATTTAAGTATTTTTAGATAAAAAAGTTCCCTTGTCAGCTTGCTTTCTTGCACTGATGTCGCCTTCTGTCTGGTTACTTTTAAAACAATTAGGTTCAACAAAGCATTTCTCCTTTAGAACAAATGATTGGATAAAGAAATAATAATATTAACTGTGTCATGCCATGTTCCTGCTATAGTGGGAAGAGGCTAAATATAATCTCTTCTGGATTATCATTAAAGTGTTAATGAACAACACACATAGAAAAAGAAGATAAAATATTAATATAGACAACTGATCACATTGCAGCTTTGTGGTCAAGTGTGTTTATGTCTCATTGTTAATTGTATTCTCCATAGCTGTTGCTTATTTTTGTTTTTAACTGAAAAAAAAAGAAAGATTTCTTTGTAATGAAATGAGTGTGTGATGAACCCAGCACTTCATCTGGTAAACAAGGAGCTTAGACTCTTTACAGTAATTATTGATGATACTTATTCTTAGCTAGGGCAGGTGCAGAAAGGAAGAGGTTTGTCTATGCTTTACTGTGTGAAAACCAGAGACTTGAAGTGTTCCAAATTGCCAGACAGTGTGTTTGAGAGAATTGAGTTGTTGTGGGAGAGAAGTGTGTATGGACAGATAATGGTACACTTACTCTTAGTGATCCCGAAAAGAAAGTGGTGTGGAAGAGCTACTATGAAAGGCTATTAAATATAGGGAATGAATGGGAGAAAGAGAATTTCCTTCATGTGAACCCAACAGAGGGATCAGATACCCTACTTGACAGCAGCATGCTAGATAACACAATTAAAGATATGAAGACAAAGAAGGCCCCTGGTGAGTGCTGAGATGCTTAAGATATCCGGTAGAGTTGGATCCAGTCTAGTCCCCAGTATAGTTAATCAGGTTATTTAGGAGAGTGTAATTCCTAGTGACTGGGGTAGCAGCATCATAGTCAGCTGCTACAAGATAGAAGTTATTATAGAGGCACCAAATTGCTGGACCAGGTGATGAAAGTTGCAGAGTGAGTTATAGCCAATTTAATTAGGAACAAAATTAGATTAATGAAATGCAGTTTGACTTTGTCCCGAGGGGAAGCACCACTGATGCCATTTTCATAGTCAAGTAACTGCAAGAGAAGTATTTAGCTAGGAACAAGCTATTGTATGTGGCACTTGTTTATCTAAAGAAAGCCTTCAACAGAGTAACTTGCTCTGTGATATGGTGATCTCTGAAGAAGCTAGAGGAAGATGAATGGCTTGTGATAGAAGTACAGGACATGTACAGGGGTGCTGTTAGTAAGCCATGGGTACAGTGATGAAATTAGTGTCCTCAGCCTCTTCCTATTCAACATCCTTCAGACCATAGCAGAGGAATTTAAGATTGGAAGCCCATGGGAATCACTATATGCTGATTATCTGGGCCACATAGCAGAATCTGTAACAGGATTAGAAAAGAAATTCCAGGTGTGGAAACAGAACTTGGTATCAAAGGGTCTTAAAGTTAACTTGGCAAAGACCAAGGTTGTAGTAAGCAAGAAAATGATTAGGACCCTCCAACCTTCAGATAAATGGCCCTGTTCAATATATAGGAAGAGTGTAGGCAGAAATTTCCTTTGGTGTACCCAGTACAAGCTAGGGACACATAAGAGGTGCAGTGGAATAGTAGGAATATTAACAGAGAAAGTAGTGTTGTATGTGGAAGATGTACAGAAGTCTTAAAGATCACAGATACATGGGAAAGTGATTTCCTCAAATGTCCCAGAGGCTCTCTGGAAGTTGTAGATAATTTCTGTTACCTAGGTGACCTGATTAGCAGTGGAGGAGGTTGTGCAGAAAGTGTAATTGATAGAATAAGAATAAGATGAAGAAAGTTCAGAGAGCTTTTACCTGTATTGGCAAACAAAGGTCTCTCTCTCCAAGTAAAAGGAAGATTGTATGATGTATGTGTATGAAATGCAATGCTACACTGTGGTGAGATATGGGCCCTGAATGCAGAAGGCATGTGAAGACTAGAGAGGAACAAAGCTGGTATACTTTGCTGGATGTGTAATGTCACTGTACACATGCAACAGAGCATTAGTGTATTAAGAGAAAAAATTAAACACAAGAGGAATTATATGCAGTGTGCAAGAGAGAAGACTGCACTGGTTTGGTCACATGATGCAGATGGATGAGGACAGTTGTATAAAGAAATGCTGCTCACTCACTTAAAGTGGAGGGAATTTGTGGAAGAGGGAGTCCCGGGGTTCTTTCTGATTTGGCGGGCGCCACTTTTTATTTATGTTTTATTTAGTGTGTTTTCTACCGAAACACTTAAAACTTAGAAAGATCCCCAAGGTGCCACATAAAAAATAATTGGTGTTGGTGCCATGTAAAAAGCACCCAGTACACTCTGTGAGGTAGTTGACGTTAGGAAGGGCGTCCAGCTGTAGAAACCAAGCCAAAACAGACTATGGAACCTGATACGACCCTTGGCTTTGCCACTTCCTATCAAGCCGTCCAACTCATGCCAGCATGGAAAATAGACATTAAATGATGATGATAATGTGTGTGTGTGTGTGTGTGTGCACGCGCGCGTGTATTTATGTAGATATCAGTTGGCCAACTCCTGTGAAACTGTTCAATCGATGCCAGCGTGGAAAACAGACGTTTAAAGATGATGATATGTATGTATGTATGTATGTATGCATGCATGTATGTGTACATATACACACGCAGTCACACAGACGAACATTTAAAGATTACACAAACACAAGACTTGCCAAACTTGTTCCAATCAACTTCATTCCTGTTGTTAAATTTTGGAATTTCCTTTGCAGTCGCTGCGGGTATACAGGGTCCTTCGAATTTACGTTGTCTTATAGATCTTTTTTCAATATTAGTACGTCAGCACTTTTCTTTCAATACTAGTTTGAAAAAAAAAAAGTCATAAATTGACATAACGAGTGGGATATTACATATATAAAGTATATCATAAAAACTTACAACTCGTTTGAGAAAAATGCTGTGTCCACACATACTACTACGGTTTTATATAAATTTGATAAAAATAGTTCAATTGTAATATTGATTTTTGACACGAAGTCACGAACTGAAGGACGGAAACAGCTGACGGTAAAATATTTTATCAACGGAGTTGACACTTTAAACCCTCAAAACTGATAATTAAAGTTAGGTATTTAGTCCAATAATAATGATGATGATGATGATTTCTAGCATAGGTACAAAGCCAGAAGTTTTGGGGTAAAAAAAAAAAAGTCGATTAAATCGACCCCAGTACTTGAGTTCAGTTTATCAAACCCGAAAGGACGAAAAGAGGAGTTTGAACCCACGTAGAGATCCGTAATTAAGCACTACATTAGACCACTCAACCGATTCAACCAACCACCACTATTATAATAAAGATTTCTTTTTCTTTTTGGCAAGTGAAACAAATACAAAACATTATAGAATAGTAACAGTATTGTATATAGCCACAAAACTCGTTAAAATCACGCATCTATAAACACGTTACTTATGCAACACGCACAGAGAGGATTTTACGTTTTACTATGTCAAATGCAAACATCCAGAATTTTATTTATTAGATTAGGCTTGGGAATTACCGATAGGGTCATCGGATACTGGGGATGATGAAAAATCGCACCCTTAAATGTATCCTTGTGCTTGCCCCTGGTCGAAGTGCCCCGACTTGATTGCCGATCATCGTTGATCATGTTGCCAGGCACCCACAGTAGTTTAACTGATGGCTGGTGAGCATCTAGAATAATTCCGTGAACAAACATCTTAATTTGGCAAATCCCCATCAACAACGTTGCACACAAACACCTTAGAAAGAATATGGAGTAACATAAAAAGTAAATATCGAGTGATGCATAGAGTTTCCTTAATTTTTTTTCAGCGTGTCTATCAATAAGTCTTCAGCTGGCGTCATATACTCAAATATATTTATGGTCTTCATTCTAGGTCTTGAAATTACTATTCTATGCAATATTTTTTTAAGAAAGTTTTGGAAGCCTAGATTTTACGTACCTAAAATTTTAAGATCTGTGATTAAATGAAAACTCTCAACTTCTCTGCATCATTGCAACTTTATATAAAACATTATATATGTACTTCACATGTCAAGTTTTACACAAATAAGCAATAAATGCATAAATAAAGCAATATAGACAATAGAAAGAAAGCTTATGGAACCGGTTTGTTTACGTCTACATTGACAAACAGGTTCTTAAAAAGCGGTAGTAAAAAGATGTAGGAATGAAACGGGCAATTTTACCGAAATCTTTTTCTCATTTGATTGATTACAAAGCTGTAAATTTAGCTTGATTGTCCATAGGAATATGTATATATGTGTTCGATGACATCATTTAAATCCCCGTTATATCAATTATCTTTAGCACGTTAAGTGAAATTTTGTTTACACTCCTAAATCCGAATCTGTCAATAGCGACACATCAGTATTCCTTAACTTTTCGCCTGCCATCGAATTTTGATAACGTTACTCCAATTATATATTGCTTTAATTAAGGCTCTTTACTCGATAATGAGTGGTACAAGGCTGTTTTGTTTTGTTTCGTTTTTCATTATTATTATTATTATTGGTGGTGGTGGTAAGTGCGTGGAATTTCTTTTATAGCAGAACACACACAAGCATAAGTGAAGAAAAAATTTAACAAGTGTAATAGCTAAGAGGTTTGTGAAAATATTATGCGAGATGTTAACAAGTATCTAAATGTAAGTAGTAAGTTAATCAATCAATCCGCTATAATAGTAAAGATCAACTCACTTTATTCTTTCATACTTTTCAGTAGCACCTGCGTATGCGTACGTCGTTACTGTTCATTGTACGGTGTATGCGAAATTTGTCTTCCTATTAGTAACAATTTCCCATACACAAATAGTTTGACATGCACAATTTATTGGAAGTATGATTATATTTTATTTCTCCAACAAAGGGTTCTGCCCGATACATCTTCACTTTCACTACATTACTTTCTTTAATTTGGGAGTTTTATTAACGGACAATTTCCATTGATTTCTTGGGTTCTAATTTTTTTAGAGGAACTGGGGGTGGGATTTACAAAATTTGTATCTGGGGCAAAATGAGTAATTTCTGATACCTCGTTATTTTTCTCCCCACCTGTTGGAAATTATTACATTGCAAGTATTGCATCATCGGGCCAGCATAATTGTTGTTGTTGAAGTTGAGAGAGTTTGAAACAATCAGATGACAAGTACTTCTTTTTCAAGAAATATTTTAACTTTGACCCGATTGTAATTGAGGTTGCTAATAAAATATCTGGATAATTTTTGCTGTTTAACAATCAAGATTTTTTTCTCTGTTGGATTCCAGGTAAAATTTTTTCCCCACACTAATGTCTAATTTGATAATTTTCAAAAAATGGTGTCTAAATTGGGGCAAAATGAGTAATGACTAATTTCTTCTCTTTAATTGCTTAGTGTGTAATTATATCAAGAAGATAGAAACTCCTGCAAATCGTGAAGAAGCTATATAGAATATTATATGAAGAGTTTTTAGATTATTTGAGTTCCGTTAATTTTATATCATGTGCCATTTTTCCATGACCCTCTTTCAATTTGATCTAGATATTTATTTGAATTAGCGTTCAACAATGATAAAACAGAAGCAATTAACTCTTTCATTATTAAATTCACATTGCTGCCATTATTTTGAAAACTAATATAGTTCTTACAAAAGAAAGACAAAGAAAAGAACAAAGTGAGAAAAAAGAAAATAAATAGAAAAAAAAACGTCAATGCAGCACCAAGTGTTTCAATTGGTTGCACATCACAAGGTTCAATGGAACCTACTGAAGCAAGCTGGCATGCTCACAGCATTACCACAGGTGATGGCGAGGCTAAAGCATTGGAAAAGCCAAGGGCCCTCACCTGACACCTTGGTGAGGCAAGCTGCCAACGATGACAAGAACTTCGCTGTTAGTGGCCCTCTAAACATCTCAAACATCACAGGTTGGAAGAGATAGTTCACTGCCAAGTCCCGATACTTCAGCGTTTTGTTCCGTTTGGCTACAGAAGCAGTGAACCACCCATTTACCACAGCATCCAGGATGTGGGAGGGAGCAAAAGAGTCACAGACTGTGGCATCCCAGATGAGGCACCTACCACTAACTGAGAGACAGAGGGTAAGACCATCTGGTCTCATTCCATGACTTCTGGAAAGTTCCACTAGCTCCAGAACTAAGAGAATATTAATTCGAGCCAGAGCCCACTTAATGATTAGGTATAACTTGGTTTGACGAGCAAAGCAACCAACATTTAGGTGGTAAGACAGACCATAAATATTTGTGGGATCGAGGGCCCTACTACAGTGACATCTCAGTCTCCTACAGACGTCAACTAACAACTCTGAATATGATGGAGATGCAGTGCTCATCTAGACTGAGTAGACCTCCAATGTTAGCCACAAAAAAAGCATCAATCCAGTCTCCTGAGAATTTTGCGCTAGCAGAAAGTAGGCGACACCTTGAAAATTGAACAGAATGATCAAGGAGAGAGGTGGCACCTGAATGCAGGTTATCCTATACTCTCTGCTTCCATCTATCCTCAACTGTAACAGGAACTGACAAACCTAGTTCTCTTCACTATAACAGAGCTTCAACCATCTCCCTGTTGGAATTAGGCCATGTTGGAAAGGAGAGGATGTGCCTACTAAAGAGGAGCAAGTGTAGATGGAGGGGAAAGAACAGGGAAGAGATAAAGATGAGTACTTGCGCAGACCCAGACACCCAAACTGTTTGGGCAAAGCAGCCTGGTTGCAGGACTCTAGGGAGAGTTTGACATTGACCAAGCATTCAAGTTCCCTGAAGGTTAGGTCATCAAAGCATTGGAAAGACGGTGAGAATCTATAAGAGGGACTAACTCTCAGAAAATACAGTAGCTTAGGAATTGAGAAGCAATTCCTAAGTATAAAAAAATACTTGATGGGGCTCACTTACCTCAAGATTTTTTAAAAGTTGTCCAAAGTTAGCCATTTTGGACAGATGAACTCGAAAGCTAGGTTAGTAATTGGGACTCGAAGGGAACTCCATGATGATGAAGGAGTTTGAATTTCTGATGCCAAAAGATGGATATTTGTGAGTAGGAGTCATTTCTCAAATGTAATTCTAGAACATTGAAGAGGAGGATTTATCTTGTCTTGTCTCATGACTCATTTTGGCCCCACTAAATTTGTCTTTTATATGCTTAAAGAGAATGGAGATAATTTTCTAAAATAGTATTCAGATTATGGTATTTTTAATGCATTTAGAGAAGGTCATTTGCTTAACTGAAATAGTTTTTGTAAGGTAGTGAACATTTATATAAAATAATTTTTCATAAAGTTTCAAATGCAGTAAATCTTATTCATTATACCCCACCTGCTACTTATATTTCTGAGTGAAAGGAAGATTCAGACTTTGTATTGTAAGCCTCCAAACTAATTATCCAATTTCTAGTGAGTTCAGTGCTGTTATACTCCTTCTGCATCTCTCTCACTCCCTCCCTCTTTTCTCTCTTTAATGATCACCCGCACGGTTTCTGTAAAGCTAGCGCTACTGTCCTCTGTCACTCAACAACAGGATTTTGCCTTGGAGAAATTTACTGAAAGCAATGCTGTCACCCTCAATGTCAGCAAATCTTTCAACTGTATCAAAATCTCTTTGGTCAATAGCTTCTGATCAGATTGCACTGTCACAGCATATGTTAATAGAGTGTCCCTTGGTCACTGACAATCTTTCCTGGCGAAAGTACATTCTTGACATAACCAGAACTTCATCCTAACGACTGTACCTACTCTTCAGAGGCAAAAGCTACTCCATTCTTCCCAATAATTCCGTTAATTATTTTTGATGTTTAACAAAAATACTATTATTCTACATTTTGCTTTACATTTGAGTATATATCTTATCCTTTGCTCATAGTGTATTGAAAATGACTGCATTTTTTTATTTTGATTTGCAGTCATTGGATTGAAAATAGCCCTGGACTGGGCACATGATGATATTAATATTCACTTTGAGTACTGTTTTAGACAGATTGTGGGCAGGGAGTGGTTGTACTAGCTTTGATAGGTTCTGACATAAAACATTAGTGAACATTTATGAATGTGAAGCTTTCAGCTTGTATCTGTTTTCAACTGTAAGAGTTAGTCAAACCCAGTAGAAAATGTCAGTAGATTTTTGCCTTTGTGAATAGTACATGACTAAATGGATGTGAGTGCATTTGTTATCCTCACATTAAGAACTGCTTTTAAGTAACATAATTAATTAATTTCAGGGGCTGTTTGCAAGAATATGAAAAATGCAACAGAAGCAGGGGTTGAGTTAGTGACTTGAGAATGGCTTTGGACTGCCAGTGACAGAAATGGCGGCTGAAGGAGAAGACAAAAAAAATTTGGACAAGTTTGCTCTTGGCAATGAATCTACCACTGATCTCAGGTCTGCACAAATGGAAAATAAAGATAACCCATTTACGGGTTACCTCAATTTTTTAAGGTAATCCATTTTTGCAATGCACTGGTAACAATCGGCTGAATAGCTTTGCATACATGTTTTTTTTTTCCATTCAAATTACTCATTCACCAGGTTAGTAAGTAATACTCCTGTCTGTAGTTTCAAATGTAATTTTATTGATGATATCTCTTGCATTTAATGTGTTTTTCCTATTTCTGCACATTCCAAATATATTTCTTTTTAACAAATCTCCCAAATTTCAAGTCCTAAAATCGAACCCTAAAATGAATACCATTACTCCTTATTTACCAGTTTTTATTTGCAGATATGAATGATTGCTGGACTTTGTCACAAATAGCCACAGCTGTATAAGTGACCTCAACACCAGTTAAATAAATATCTTAGTTTTACAGTGTATATTGGCCAGTATATTTTGTCTTCATTTTTATTAACTTTTAAATGTTGTGATTTACTTTTGCTGTGTTGTAAATAGCTATTTTCCAAATTTATAGTTTATAAAATAAATGATGTTTGCAAAGAAAAATGAGTTGTTCATTTTAAAGTTTTTTTCTGGCAGTTTCTACATGATTTTTCAGATATTCCCATACACATGCCATGTAAACTGATGCTCATACACTCACATCTTCAAAATATATTTAGTATTGTTTCTGTTTAGCAGTGGGTGGTCCTCATTGGCTGTAAATTGAAACAATATTACATTTTTATTTTCAAATGCTGGGTGGGTGAGGCAGGAATCAGAGCAATTCATGCCAGGGATTTGGTGTAATGCTATGGAGAACATAAAGTGTGGCCATATAAATGTTTAATCATACATTAATTAACCCATCCTTGAATGTATTCCAGATCCAGATCAGGCATTTGACAATGTCAAGTCAGGTCGATATTGAGACTTCTCAAGTTGAACAACCATACATCAACCCAACTTCATTTCCATATCGATGTCACCTTGATGTGAATATGACATTGAGTCAATGTCAACCCAATGTAAGAGACCAAAATCTTACATCGGCCTAACCTCAAATTCATATTGGCCTGACATCAGGGAATATGTTGGCCCGATGTTGCGCCGTGTTGCAAAATGAGATTAGGCTGAAATCAAGCTGACACAATTTCTGATGTAGGGCCGATATAGGTAACAACATCAGTTTGATATTGGCCTGATATGGTTTTGCTGGCTGGGTAGTAGATTTTTGCTATTCTTGTTTATGTCTCCTCCAGCCTGGTGGGTGTTAACAAGGTTATGTAGAAAACGAATATGAAAATAAAATGCACGCTAACGACCCGGGTGTGGGGTAGGGACTTTTAGAAAATTCACAAAATCCAATTTTCCGTCACAACTTCAGGTAAAATGGGTATATATATTGATTTTTGTTTATGAAATCCCACGTTTTTGGATATGGAGGATCTGATTCTGATAATAAATTTTTAAAAAATCACATTTTCAAAATTTAAATCCCCCCCCCCCCCCCCCCTCCTTCATTTTTCATTTTTTCCTGAAAGTTTTTTTTTTTTTTTGTGAAATACATATAAAAATACGAAGATTAGGATTCTGAAAAAAATTTGTTCGTAAAATTTCAATTTTTCAACAACAAAAAAAAACAATATATACTGAGTGGTAAGTAGCTTGCTTACCAACCACATAGTTCCACATTGCTTACCAACCACAAGGTCACTTATACAGCTGTGGCTATTTGTGACCACATGGTTCCGGGTTCAGTCCCACTGCATGGCACCTTGGGCAAGTGTCTTCTACTATAGCCTCGGGCAGACCAAAGCCTTGTGAGTGGATTTGGTAGACGGAAACTGAAAGAAGCCCGTTGTATATATGCATATATATATATATATATACAACGCCTATATATTCCGTCTCTCTCTCTCTCTCTCTCTCTCTATATATATATATATGTATGTATGTATGTATGTATGTATGTGTATATGTTTATGTGTCTGTGTTTGTACCCCCAACATCGCTTGGCAACCGATGCTGGTGTGTTTACGTCCCCGTAACTTAGCCGTTCGGCAAAAGAGACCGATAGAATAAGTACTAGGCTTACAAAGAATAGGTGCTGGGGTCGATTTGTTCGACTAAAGGCGGTGCTCCAGCATGGCCACAGTCAAATGACTGAAACAAGTAAAAGAGTAAAAGAGTATACCCTCAGGCCTTCAAGCAGGCTATCCACATGCTAGAAATAACAGCCAAATCTCACAAAACTGTGATAATAATGTAATCAATCTACTCACCTTTCTGCAAAGATTTCTTTCAGAGTAATTTCCCTTAGTAATATGACAAAGTAATTCATGTGAAATTAAAGTAGGTTGTTTTTGGTTCTTTAACTTTTTTTAAAAACTTTTTTATGAATTTTTTTTTTCCCATCAGTCTACGTAGGAAAATACGGAGATTAAGAATATGGGGATCTTTTCAATCTGACTGGCAGAATTTTTATTTAATTTTTTTTAACTAAACACTTTGAAACTTTGGATACTGGTAGAATGTGTCACATAGAACAGGGTTTACTCTTAACGTTTTTGGCAAAATTTTGTATTTTAGTTCGTACATATAAACCTCTATTTCTGTGAAGTTCTTTTCACTATTCCATCTATTTCATTACCATATAAACATAGTTTCGTCTTCCTCGCTGTTGTCTTAAAACAAACTTAAGTTCCTTCACGCGCATTTACTATTCGTCACCTATTCATTAATTCAAGTATGTCACATCGTCACTTATTTCGCTAATTTTGTCACAGATTGGCTGACCGAAAATTCTAAGATTTTTCAATTCTATTTCACTATTGTAAGCATTTGCTGTTTCATTAAATTATGTTATCCAAAATCCCAAAAGAATATTTTTCTCTCTCGTGTTCTATCCTTGACCAGCCTAACTCTGCCACCCGCCTCTGTCTCACTCTCGGTTTCGATAACCACTTGCTTCACCAACACTTCCCCTTCCTCCATCACCCCACCCTATAAAAAGTAGCGCACGCACTCGGATTCTGCTACTTCATTTTAATAACTCCACCGAAAGAATACGAATCCAGAAGATGCTCTTCTCTAATGTTGCTATATCGTGGTACACCCGCCCCACTACCACCTGTACCGAAAAGTCGCTATCCTCTGTCATCCTTTGGTTGTCTCCCATGAACACTTCTAAAGGCTTAACGTCATCCCCGCTCTTACTTAGAGTTTATCTCCTATGTAAGGTAGTGATCATATGGCGCATAAAAATTATGGTGCAGTGTATGCAGCTTGAAGGCTATTGTTTGTTTATGAATTCTGCCAGATGCGAGCTTTCTTTTCAGGTACATGACGCTGCTATCCCTCATCCCAGGGTCTCACGAGCCCACACTTCCCACACCCTCAGGGTTGGCACACTCAACGTGGGCACACTGAAAGGTAGGTCTGGTGAGATTGTTGAGATGCTTGAACGGAGACGTATAGATTTGTGCTGCATCGACGAAAGTGGAGAGGAGGTTCCGCTAGGTTCCTCACAGGCAAAGAACACAGGTACAAGATTTTCTGGGCAGGGAACACTAACAGGGTCGGGGGTGTGGGTATACTTCTTGCGGAGAAATGGGTTGATAAAGTAATTGAGGTAATCAGGGTATGCGATAGAATACTTAAGATTAGATTCGTACTACATCATGAGTTAATAACCATTATCTCGGCCTATCCCCCTCAGCCGAGGCTACCTGATGGACAGAAAGACCGATTTTATGACACCCTCTTGCAGACTACCTCGTTGACGAATGACAGGGACCTTTGCTTTGTGGCTGGTGATTTCAATGGACATGTTGGACAACATACAGGGGGCTTTCATTGTGTACATGGAGGCTATGGTTTTGGTTCCCGCAATGAGGAGGGAATCAGGCTGCTGGAGTTCTGCGATGCAAATGATCTTATGGTTTGCAATACTAACTTCAGGAAACCTGCAAGTCACCTACAGATCTGCTAGACACACTAATCAAATTGACTACATCCTCGCCAGAAAAAGGGAAAGACGGCTGCTTATAAATGCAAAACATTCCCAGGCAAAGAATGTAACCCACATGTGCCGGTGGCACGTGAAAAACAACATTCGAGCATGGTCGTTGCCAGTGCTGCCGGACTGGCTCCCGTGCAGGTAGCACGTAAAAAACACCTTTTAGGAGAGTGGGTTATATATCTTTAGATATACACCTAACTTTCCTACATTAAATTGGAAGAAAACTGAACGCAGAAACTCCAAACTGATTAACAACAACAAATATTTATTGTACGGTGGAAAATAAAACAGCTTCTAATTGTCCGGTTTTAGAGTAGCCTGAAATGTAGATGTACGGTTATTCGAGCTGGTGTCGTTATAGAGACAACTTGGTTCAACCACACTCAAATGGGAGAGCTTGCTTAGACGTCTTGCTTGGTCGCTGTCAGGCTTGGTAAGAGACAGTCTAATAGCGGGAACGCTTCGATGTTGAAACCCACGCATGCGTGGTTAAGGATTCAGTAATGGTGCCTATGCTTTTTGGCGCCAATATGACGTCACTACAACCTTTTGAGTATGGTCGTTGCCAGAATCACCTGACTGGCCCTCGTGCCGGTGGCACATAAAAGCACCCACTACACTCTCGGAGTGGTTGGCGTTAGGAAGGGCATCCAGCTGTAGAAACTTTGCCAGATCAGATTGGAGCCTGGTGCAGCCTTCTGGCTCGCCAGTCCTCAGTCAAACTGTCCAACCCATGCCGCCATGGAAAGCAGACGTTAAACGACGACGATGATGATGGTGAAGTTATTTCATGTTAAAGTTGTCGTATTAGGGTAATTTTAACCAATCAATGACGTGTATTCAGCTGAGGAAATTACTGCTGTTGTTTGCGAACAACTTCTGGATCCACTCCCCTAACAAAACCCTTCTTTAATAACCAGAGATGTTTTTATAGCAACATAGGTTTGCTGTATCAGAGTTTATTTGACGCCGCTAAATAACAACAAAAATATTACTGAGACAGACCAACGACGGAGCGTGTATGTGATTGCATGACCTGCTAGAAAAAATAGCCAAATTTTTTTTATATACAGAATAGAAAAACCTCTATCCTGTGATATACACGTAGAGTCGATTATGTCTGGGTAGAAAGACGGAATGGTCACAGTTGGGACGTCTTTGATCATATCTATTCAATCAGATCCAACCTGGGACTAAACAAGTGAAGAAGGGAACGAGACGAGGCAACGAGAGGCTTTACCTGGTCGCTCGAGTTGTTAGAAAGAGCTACCAAATCTTCCTGACAAAAGAAAAATGAAATTTTCGTCTTCAAGAAAAAAAAGAAAATGCAAGTTTATATTATTTTAAAACGTTCGGTTAGGAATGTATTACTTCTAGAAAAAGATAAGACTAACTGGTCATAGCTGGAACGCCTTTTCTCACAAATCCATTACAATCAGAGCTATCCTGTGGTTAAAGCAATATTCTTCACTGAATGATGAAGCAGCTAAAGTTAAAGAAAAATTGAAAGAATGAAAGACAGCAAGTATCCATATTCCAAATATTGGGATTCCCTTATAAAATAATATAAACTTGCATTATTATTTTTATTTTTTTGTCAAAAACGTTGAGATAAGTATCCTAAGATTCAAAGTGTGTAGTTAAAAAAAAATTTAGATCTATTTTAAAACGGGGGCGCCAGTATTTTCTTAACGAAACACTAACGAAACACTTTGAAACTTGGGACACTGGTAGAATGTGTCATATAAAACATCTTTTACTCTTAGTCTTCTTAACAAAAAAACGTACATCGCAAGTTATTCCATGTTAAAGTTGTCGTATTTCTGTAATTTCAACCAATCACTGACGTCTATTCAGCTGAATAGAGTTACTGCTGGGCGGTCATAAAAATGTTATTCCCTGTGACATATTTCATCCGGTTTAATCGTAATTTATACGCATATATTGTTTATATAATAAATTACGCTGTGCGTATCTGTGTGTAACAATTTTAGAGTTCGGATTCTAGAGTTAGGGTTAGGGTTACGGTTAACAGTCTAGTTAGGGTTAGGGTTAGGGGATTAATACGATATACACCGTTACAGCGCTAACTGTTTTCAACTGAATAGATGTCAGTGATTAGTAGAAATTATCGAAATAAGACAATTTTTTACATGAAATAAATTCGAATACAAAAATATTTTTCTGTTCTATAACACAAAATAGATAAGTATACGAAGTTTGAAAGTCTTTCCGTACCAAAAAGACTACATAAAACATAAATGAAAACTGGCGCCCCCGTTTTAAAATAGATCCCAAAATAGATAAGTATACGAAGTTTGAAAGTCTTTCCGTACCAAAAACAGTACATAAAACATAAATGAAAACTGGCGCCCCCGTTTTAAAATAGATCCAAAAATTTTAATCTGTCGGTCAGATCTCTAACCCTAACCCTAACTAGTGTGCGCAGTAAAAAAATCTGATTAGAAACAATCAAGAATTTACAAACGATATTGTCGAGGTCCTCATATCATTAATACTTGACTGTTAAGTTACCGCTCCTTGTCCCATCCCACTTGTAAGTTACCGCCCCTTGTATCGTCCAACGTGTTTGTTTACATAAGCGAGTGCTCGGTTTCAGTTTGTTTTATTTTTTAGTATAAAATATTTAAAAGTAGATGAATCTTTCTAATTTTTAGCATACTTCATTTATTTTTGTTATATTTCCCATTTTCATAATATATTTTTATAATTATACGTCATTTTCTTTGCCATGGAAGCTGGAGGTAAGTTTTTTTTATCCCCATGATCTCGCAGGTCGACATTTGCATGGCAATTAAATTAGCTATGTTGTGTCTGGGGAGAGTTATATTGTCTTATTTGTTTCTTCCAAAATTTTCGTTGCTTTTACAACTTTATCAATAGATGTTGACTCTCCCCGTTATTGGAACTGCATTCTTTTTTGTCTGTTTGTGTGCTTGTGTATGTCTGTATTCTGCATATTCATGTGTATGTGTGTGTGTGCGTTCGAGTGTGTTTATGTGTATGGGTTTGTATTGTTATGTACGTGCGTCTGTTATATTTTCCACTCTTTCATGTTCCTGTTATGCAACTTCTCTCACGCTACTGACGTGAGTTCTGTGGGCTGTCTATTGATAGTCTGCCAGACTTGTCCGTAGGGAGGCGCACCGGTCAAACTAAAGCGTTTGACCCGAGCTCAAAAGCGAAAAAAAAAAATTAGTGCAATAGATGTAAAACAACTTGCTGGAAACGAATATGGAAAAAAAAATGCGCGCTCGCGAATGGGGTGGGTGGGGAGAGAGTTCGGAACATTCACATTTTGAATGTTCCGAGACGCCTCACCGGAGCCAAGAAACAAAAGAAAAATAGTGTAATAGATGTAAAACAGCTTGCTCTGAACGAATATGAAAAAAAAAAAAAAAACGCGCGCTTGCGAAGGGGAGTGGGGAGAGGACTCGGAACATTCACATCGTCAGTTCATGGCCTCTAAACTATAGTGTTTGACTCGAGCTCAAAAACGAAATAAAATTAGTGTAATAGGTGTAAAACAACTTGCTGGGAATGAATATGAAGAAAAAATGCGCACTCGCGAACGGGGGTGGGGGTGGGGAGAGGGCTCGGAACATTCAGGATGTGAATGTTCTGAGCCTTGGAGTGTGAGTCAAAGTGAATTTTTTTAGTAGCTGATTGCACAACCATGGACACTGCCCTTATGGATGCGTTGCAATTACTCTCTTGATAGAGCTTGGTGATCCTGACCATTGATCTTCTAGGATTTCTCTGCTCAACATTAATCTAAGAAGAACCGTTGACTCAGTTAAGTTCTTCCACTATCTCTTCACAATCCACCATTCTGCAGTCCCATGACAGCTGTTTCCCTGGCAGGGTTGCTGAACAGGTGCTATGCCTTGCCAAAGGGCAACTCATAATTATGCAGGGCACAGTCGTCACATTCTGAGGTATTTTCAAAATACCCACATACCCACCCTTACATTTAAAATTATACTTAAAGCTGGAGTGTAGGCAGGGAAGGAAAGTGGGCACTAAACATATGTACCATCAGACATCATTATTACTTGTAACTTATATTTGTACATGTATACACACACACGCACACTCTCTACACATGGATATCTTTTATCTTCTACTTTTTACTTGTTTCAGTCACTAGACTGCAGCCATGCTGGGGCACCTCCTTGAAGCATTTTTAGCTGAATGAATCGACCGTCCCTTCCCTCTGCCACAATCTATCCACGCATTAGTAAATACATACATATAGTAATGAAGTCTCGGTATTTGAAACTGAAGTTCTCCCCACAACATACAAACTTATCCAAACTCACCAACTTCGTTGCATAATACTTTTAGACCACCACCTTGGACGTTGCTATTTAAATATCAGTGTGTAAATAATGTTTTAACAATTTCAATAAGTGTTGGAGACAACTCTGGACATGTTTCAGTATTATTAGGCTATGCTACTTCCCCATGTGAACTAGAGAATACTACTGTATATACCTAGGAATATTTTTTAGGTTGAGGCATTAAAAGACTAAGATTGAAATGTGTTCAGAGTTTTCTCCCATATTTAACTAAAATAATACTTGTTATCTTTTAATATTGTTTTTTCTCCAAGGCGGCGAACTGGCAGAAAAATTAGCACGCCGGGCGAAATGCTTAGCAGTATTTCGTCTGTCTTTACGTTCTCAGTTCAAATTCCGCCAAGGTCAATTTTGCCTTTAATCCTTTCGAAGTCAATAAATTAAGTACCAGTGCGTATTGGGTCGATCTAATCGACTGGCCCTCTTGCCCAAAATTTCTGGCTTTGTGCCTAGAGTAGAAAAGAATGTTGTTTTTTTTCTCACTACACATTTATTTCTAATTAGAGCGTTAATGATTACTAAATTATGTTAACACTGTCTCAGCTGTGTAATAAACTTAACATGCTTAATGTCATAAGCCAAAAAAGTTTGATTGAAAATTACATTTGTAATAAGGAGAAATAAAGATTAGCTTAATGATCAGTACTAACCAAGAAAGGCAATGAAACATTCTAATTAAAATATATTTTTTTTAAATATGTGTGTGTGTGTGTGTGTATGCACATGTGTATGTGTGAAGTCATCATTGTCTGATAGATTAACTTCACTGAAGAGGTTTAATAATACTGAAATATGAATTTCCATACTATCAAGATTCACTACTCGTGGCATTCCCTAAGCCTATTTCTAGTTTACTAAAACTCCAGGGTTGTCTCGTTTAACTTTCTTTTAATGGCTCATTAATGCTAAGAATTCTTTCTTCTTGCATTAACATTTATTAACTCACTACATCAAATATGCTAACATCAGCCTTATCATTTATAAATTCATGCACAGTGTGTCCTTAGGTATTTTCTCCTTATACCATATATGGTTGACATAAATCTACACACAATATCTTACATATATTAATGAATATATGTATATACTAACAGCACACATACACACACACACACACACACTGCTTTATCAAGCAATGCACTTCTACTTCATTCTTGTATTTTCCTAACAGCTTATGAAAATGCACTTCCTATCTGTTCACCACTTACAACCCTACAGCAGTTACTAGAATGGACTCAAGGTTCTGACAGTGTATGTGTGTCCAAGCAGCCCCTGTTGCCTCGTATTTGCTATCCTAGCCGACCTCTCACCTTGGTCTGCCATGACATGATGTCAGGTTATTTAGAAGACAAGTATGTATGCATTTATTTATTTTTGTTTCTCTCTCACTTTGTTCATTGAATTTATAGCTCAGAGGTCAATAATTCATTTCTTTTTCTGATGCTTTTTAGAAGTTAGTCTGAGGAGGAGAGGCAGTGACCATGACCTTTGCAAGCTTCTTTGCTTCCCAGTTTGACCAATGCAGTTAATATCCACTTTGAACATTGCTAAGTGTAAAACATTTGGAAAAGATATGGATGAGAGGATAATTCTGGACAGTTGATACTTCTGAAGAGAAAGGATTCAGCAAAATGTTTGATGTGGGATCTGTGAGATGAAACACAGAAAGAGTGAGAGGGTTTTCAGCTAGTTGAGGGGAACAAATATTTATTGTAGTGTAACCCAACGTGACCCCTGATTGAGCAAACCAACCTATGATCAAAGGTGTTCCACTCTTTTGATATATTTATGACTACATTGTCTAATGTATCCTTCCATTTTTAAAATGAATGCATATTAGTTAAGGGAGGTTTGGCTGCTGTTTCTATTAGGTCAAGACTATATACTAGGTCCTTCATTAGATCATGAGAAAAAGAAGTTGTAGTAGCAGCAGCTAAGGACAAGGGATGAGATAGGGTATTTGAGGGTCAGATGTTTATACGGTGTTGATGAGGAACACTCTACCGAACAATAGGCAATAAATGTTCATGAGTACTCTGTCAACCTAGGTAATGGAAGCTCTCAACTACTTCTAGTTTTTCCCCTTGGCATTTGGTGGAGTCTATTTTCTGTATATTTCAGTGTTAATTGTACCTGTGCAGTCAACCTCCGTGAAATTTGAATGTTAAGGATGTTAAGACAGACAATAAGGGTGTTAAGACAGACAAAATGCCACTAAATATTTTGTCTGCCACACTAACAATTCTGTCAGTATACTGCCTTAATAATAATAGATTAGAATTTGTGTCAAATGGAGAAAAAGAGGAGCTTAGCATACAAGTTGTACTCACCATCATAACCACCTCCACTGTCACTACTACACTGTGCTACCCTTTCATTTACTATACCTAGGTATCTTCAGAATGTTGTTAAAGAAGATGGTTATCGTTTCTTCAGTTGGCAGTATTTGGACTTGTTTGTGTACTTTAGTCACCACTTCATCACCATTCCACCAGTAGGCTGGGTGTCTTCAGCTCATTGTAACCGTGTTCCCATTCTAGGTAAGTCCAATCAACTGAATGCTAGTATCTATGTATCTTTCCTGTCATCTGATAAACTGAGAGTTAAACAGCAACTAAATATGTAGTTTGTGAAGCTAGACATCTTACTTAGTGCCTTTCTATTCTTGTAGAAAAAAATCAAAGCAAGTAAATCTGTTCTTACTCTTTGAAGGTATACAAGACAGATAACTGAATTATTAAAGTATTTGTTTATTTTCTCCGAGATCATGAGGTCAATTCCACTATGTGTACTCACTGAGTTTCTCACCAGAGCATTTTATTCTTTGTTATAATTGTTAACATAGATCAGTAGGGCAGAGAAATCAGAAGCAGGTGTGGTTGTGCCTCCATCCAAATTTGAAACCACCGCCTCATAAATTCTGTATAAGCCCATATGTAAAGCAAGACATTTCAGTCTTAAAACCAAAGCATTAAGTTGCATAATTATGAATTTGTAAAATTAAAAACACTTATATCTGTCCCCTCTATACCTTAGATCTCTCAACTGACACAAAGCCACACCACCTCAGTACCACTCCCCACCTCCCAGTTGAGGGCTTTCTTTTGGTGACCTTGTTAGTACTGTTACCACATAAAAAGCACTGGGGATGTGTGTCACAAAAAGCATTAGTGATGGTGCCACATAAAAAAAAAACACCAGTGATGGTACCAACTAAAGAGCACTGGTATTGGTGCCATGTAAAAAGCAATGGTAATGGTGCCAGGTAAAAAGCACTGATGATGGTGCTACATGGAAAGCAGCCAGTACTTTCTGTAAAGTGGTTGGCATTAGGATGGGCATCCAGCTGTAGAAACCATGCCAAAATAGACAATGGAACCTGGTGTGACTCCTGGTCTTGCCAGCTCCTGTCAAACCACCCAACCCCAGCCAGCATGGAAAACGAATGTTAAATGATGATGATGAAAGATTTATCTTTTAGTACAGATGTATCCCTGCAGGTTCTTATGCTTATGCTGTTTGCTCTTGATACTAAAAACGTTCCCTACCACTATTTTGGTGTTGTGAATAGGTATCACTACACTATCAAAGTATGTTATCTCATAGTACACTATCAAAATATGTTATCACTACACTATCAAAGTATGTTATCTCATAGTACACTATCAAAATATGTTATCACTACACTATCAAAGTATGTTATCACTACACTATCAAAGCATGTTATCTTGGAAAATTTCTCATCCTCTTAATATGATAAAACTTAAGCTAAGCCTTACCTTAAAATAAGAATGAGGTCTGTTTTCTTTTCTTTTTTTACATATGAAATCTTCTTCCCTCTGGACAATGGTTTACATCTTCTTTCAGGCACAGTGATTACTGAACACTCTGAAGGAGCTGAAATCTGTAAGCAGTTATTATATTCACAAGAAAGTTATGAAAATGCTGCACGAAAGTTAGTTGAAATAGCCAAGTTTTACAACTTTGATGGCTGGTTGCTAAACATTGAAAATGTTATCCAGGTATGTTACTCATGTCTGCTTAATTTGATTGTTTGAAGTCAGGAGTTGATTGCTAACATCTATTCAGTTCAGTTCAGCTGTACTCATTTTGGCTTGTAATGACTCAGCTCTAAATATATTCAGCCTAACTAAGGTTGGTTTGTATTGGTTCAGTTCAAGTAGATCTGGATTGGCTGAGCCCAGGTTTGTATAGATTGGTTCAGATCAGAATGGTTTTTTGGCTAAGTTGGCTTGGATTTATTAAGGCTGGCTTTGATTGATTGATTTCAATTTGGCTTTGGTTGGTTTACTCAGATTGGCTTTGAGTGGCTGGTTTTAATTGAACTCATCTCAAGTTGGCTTCTGATTGCTTACTCATGTTGGCTTTGATAGACTAAACTCAGGTCTGCTTGGATTCTGGATCAACACTAATTGGTCTGGATTAGCTAATAATATCAGATTTGCTTGGATTAGCTCAGAATAGGTTGGCTTGGATTGGTTCAGTAAATTACATGGGTTTTTACGGTGTATATATATATATATATATCATCATCGGCTTCTGATTGCTTACTCATGTTGGCTTTGATAGACTAAACTCAGGTCTGCTTGGATTCTGGATCAACACTAATTGGTCTGGATTGGCTAATAATATCAGATTTGCTTGGATTAGCTCAGAATAGGTTGGCTTGGATTGGTTCAGTAAATTACATGGGTTTTTACGGTGTATATATATATATGTATATATAAGGTTCGTTCAGTTAGAGGTTAAAATAACCGTCTAAGGGATAAAAGTATCCAAAATCCTACAGGTATATTACCTATATTTAAACATGGGCAAAACTGTTATGCTCATAAACTATAGGTAAAGCCAAGAATAAACAGGAGTTTATATGGAATCAATTTAAAGAAAACAGAAAATGGAGATAACATTGATGAACAACAATTGGTTTGCATCAATTATTATTTATTAATAATTTACAAAAAGACTGCATCCCATCTAACAGCTGTTTCTGCTGCCAATTTTCTTTGGAATCACCATTATGATGCTACTTTCCTTCTTCTTTTCTTGTCTCTTCTTTTTATTTCTTTATTTTCCACTCTGATGAAGCTCCATGATTCAAATCGGTTTTATTACCAACTAGATAAATATTCTCTTAGCATCCTAATGGTAATTTCAAAGAACATTGGCAGCAGAAACAGTTCTTAGATGCGATGCAGTCTTTTTGTAAATTATTATTTAATAATAATTGATGCAAACCAATTGTTGTTCATCAATGTTATCTCCATTTTCTGTTTTCTTTATATATATATGTGTGCATGTGTGTTGGTAACAAAGGTTCTCTCCCTCAGAGTGAAAAGTTGACTGTATGATGCCTGTGTGTGAACAGCCATGCTCCATGGCAGTGACCACAGAGGATATGTGTAGGCTTAAAAGAAATGAAGCTGGTATGCTTTGCTGGATGTGCATTGTCAGTGTGCATGTACGAGAGAGTGTAAATGTCTTGAAAGAAAAACTGGGCATGAGAGGCATCAGATGTGGTGTGCAAGAGAGATGGATGCACTGATGTGATCATGTGATGCATATGGACAAGGACAGCTGTGTAAAGAAGTGCTGAGCTCTAACTGTGGAGGGTACCTATGGAAGAGGTAGACTTAGGAAGACATGGGATGAGGTGGCGAAGCACAATCTTTGAATGTTAGGCCTAACAGGGGTGATGAGAAGTGACAGATGTTTGGCGATATGCTGTCCTTGAGAAGACTCATCAGGCAAATGAAATCATAGTCATGGCTTTTGCCAGTGTCATGTAAATGGCACCAATAGAATCATAGTCATGGCCATTGCTGATGTCATATAAATGGCACTTGTGCTGGTGGCATGTAAAAAGCACCCATTACACTCTCGGAGTGGTTGGCGTTTGGAAGGGCATCCAGCCAATAGAATCCATACCAAATCAGATTGGAACCTGGTGCAGCCCTCCAGCTTACCAGTTCCAGTCAAACTATTTAACCCATGCCAGCATGGAAAGTGGATGATCAATGATGGCTTAGCTGTACTCTACAAAAGTATAGAGAAGTAACCGATCGGATTAATGTAAAATTGCTTTTATTATAACTGAACATTAAAACAAACATTAAGATTATACATGTGTGTGTGTATTTATGAATAAAGCTAAAATCCGTTTTGTGCCTACATGTTCATTAAGCTGCAGCTTATCTCAGTTTCTGAAACATGCGACTGATAACACAAGACCATGCTTGCAATGTTTGTATTCATTTTTAGCTGAGGGGACAGGAATAACATGAAACGAAGTGCCTTGTTCAAGGATAAAATGCACCATCTGGTTCAAGAATTGAAACCATGAGTTATGATCTTGAGCCTAACACCCTGACCACTAGGCCATGTTCCTTCATACACACATGTACTAACACACATGTGCACACACAGAATGTCACCACCTCTGTACATTTAAAGTCACTGTTGGTGTTGTTATGTAGATCCTTGTCAATCCTGCTCCAGCTGACATATAACACATGGATAGCTGGTCAGATATACCACCCACAGATCCAACGCATTGTACACATGTACACCAGTGTTGTTATGATACATCCTTGCTGTGTTCTAACTGAGCAAACCAATAGCATATAAATAATTAACTGAACAACTGGATGCAACTCACAGATCCAATATTCCAGATATTCTGTGTTTCTCTCTGGGTAAGGACTAACCATACTGTTTGTTATAGCATGCAGTAATTTCTCATGAAACACAGCCTTCTGCATATGTTGTATTTCTTCTGTTGTTTAGTCCCAGGCCTGTACCTAATTAAGCAGACTTATGATCAAAATCATACCAACCAAGAACATCTCAGTTTTTTTTTTAGCCATCATGTATGTAACATTACGTTAACTAAGGTAGTATTACATGTTTTTTAAGGAAGGGTGTGAATTAAAGAAGATTTGGTTGCTATTTCTATCTAATGGAAAAGCTACAGAGGAGGTTCCTTATCAGCTTGATGTCATAGTACCTGGTACTTCTCATAAGGGAGGAAAGTAAGGTGGACTTGAATAGTGTGTAATGGATGCCTCCAGAAATCTCACAACAAAACAAAATCAAAAACCTATCTTCATTCTTTGATTCTATGCATTAATATTTAGTCATGTTCTTTTTTACATTTTTCACTTATGCTTGACAGTTAGAGGACATTCCAAAACTGGCGGGATTTGTTTCATGCCTCAGTACAATGATGTCAGATGCTATACCACATGCAAAGGTCATTTGGTATGATAGTGTCACGAAAGATGGCTTCTTGAATTGGCAGAACGAGCTTAATTTAAAGAATGAGTAAGTGCAGAAGAGCCTTTTTTTGTTTTTTTTTGTTTTTTTCATTCACTCAGTTAGTAAATTCAGTTTACTACTACACAGTTTCTGGACAGTGGTTTATTCACCAGAAAGTATGTCACCTTTAGAATCAGCTGGATGAATTGAGAAAGTGCCCACTACCAATAAAAGAGCTTATTGTTTGTAACCTCTCACTAGGTCTGTAAGCTACACCCTGAAACTATTGTTAGCTCAGTCTATCTAGCTTTAAACAGATATTGTAGGGAAACATAAGAATTTTAGAGACACTAAGAACACTATTTAATTAACATGTTTTGAATATGGCCTCTTTTCAAATGTCTTTAAATTTTGGAGGAATTGTTTTTGCTTATGTTCTGTGAAGAAAAAGAACCATGCCACTATAAACTTATGCTTTATTCTTTCCAGATTATTCTTTGACAAGTGTCATGGAATATTCCTGAATTATTGTTGGAACGAAGAGGGTCTAAAGAGAACCAAGAAAATTTGCACCCAGAAAGATCGTATGTATGATGTATTTGTTGGAATTGATGTCTTTGGACGTGGTTGTTATGGTGGTGGTGGTTACAGTTCAAACAAGGTAAATATTACTGGAGAAGTGTAGTATGGCATCCTCAGTCCTTAGCTTATGGCTAATTCATTATTTAAAATGATATTTTGAATTACTGTTAAAAATAGTAAAATGGAAAGATAATATCTTTAGGCTAAGCATAAAATATGATAGCCCCAAAACATCTCTATAGTTGTCTTTTACCTCCCAACAAAGATCAATCTTACCTTACAATAAACGTGTAAATTATCTTTAAGAGATTAATTCCTAAATTATTGAAATTATCTCTCTTTTCTTAGAGAGTCAATAACAAGTGTTTCTACATTTTTGTTTTCTTTCTCCAACTAATGGAAATGTCATTTAAGAATATTTTTTTTACACACAAATCATCATAACTTACACACAAATCATCATAACTTAGTTTATTCAAATAACCTGTGTTTTATTGTAGATGTATAATCAAACTCTTAACTGTTTCACTCTATAAGTATCTATTCCAACTTAAAGAAACACATGACATTTGTTCTGTACCCCCAAAAGGCATAACTTTTCTAATTTTGTGACCATCCTATTGCGCTCACTATCAGTATCTCAAATGTGGTGGAAACTGTTATAAATGGCCACTTCCTTTAACACTCTAAATTTTTCTCCCAGCTCAGTGACAATCAGTTTAGTTTCTATAAAATCATATCTACTGAAGACTTGCTCTCATTTGTAACTTGCCAATGGTCTGGTCTGTGACCCTTAAACAATTTGGCTAAAGCAATGTTGTTGATGTTACATAAAAAAAATCAAGTTTTCAGTTAGGTTGCTTCTGGGTTAGGGTTAGGGTTAGGGTTGCCACATTCTTCCTTTTGTATATAAATGACTTTCTCACACATTGTCTTATGCAAATGATATCACTCTGACTCTATATAGCCTTTCTATAGGCACCATTTATAAACAATCCATGGCACCTTGTGTTAACTCTTTTCCATATTTACACTGAAATTTACTGCACTCGTTTCAGTTAATCCTGAAAATAATGAAGAAATTATTAAAATAACTTTGTTGTTCTTAAGCTGATGTTTGGAATATAGATTAACATGAAATTTTGATGGAATATTTTAATTTAAATCAGTTTTAATACAAAAAGAACCAGGAGCAGATTCAGACAGGTTGGTATTAAAAGGATAAATCATGTGCCATTTCCATGAACAGAGATCTTTAAAACATCCCCAACAGGATATGACAACCTAGACTCATTGAAGAATACCATGACACGGTTATTATACATATTTAGGAAACATTTTTAGAACTCTTTGATTACAATTTTCCTCCTCATCAATACAACCTTCAAACTTTGCAAATGTTAGTTTTAACTATCTCTGATGTTTTCATAACAACTATAGATCAATAAAATGGCCAAAACTACATCTCAAAGACTAAGTTTCTTCTTTAGAGCTAGAAATTTATTTAAATACATACTATTGCAAACTTGCACAGAGTTCCAACAAGAACTACATTAAACTGTTCTCACATAGGTGCAGGAATAGCCTGTATTTAAGAAGCTTGCTTTGCAATCATATGGTTCTAGGCTTGATTCAACTGCATGTCAAGTGTCTTCTAAGTCCCAGTTAACCAATGTCTTGCTAGTGGAATTTGGTTGATAGAAATTGTGCGAGAGTCTGTTATGTGTATATACATTCACAAACACACACACACACGTACATGCATTTGTTGGTAATTGTATATCAATAAACCACTGAGACAAGTTGTGTCCCTATATAGCAAAAGGTAACTTAACCATTTAATAAACAATGACTAAAATAAGTATTGGAGTTGAGATGATCAAGTAAAACCTTTGAAGGTGATTCCCTAGCATGGTTGCAGTCCAGTGACTGAAAGCAATAAAAAGCTAAAGTTTATGTGAGGTGGTACAGCTGCTATGACCATAACTGTGACAAAGTGTGTAAAGCCAAAGGGTACTGCTCCATTATGGAATAAAGAGTGTAATGCTGTTCTTATTGTTTAACTCCCATACCAGCCCTGATTGAGTTGACCTATGATCAAAGATATTTCAATCATAACCATTCCATATTTCTGTATACTTGTGACTACCTTATCAATGTTTTGTTTTGTTTTTTTCACTATGGCAGGGTAAAATTTGAAGGATATTTGGTTTCTATTTCTTGTAGATCAATTAACCACATAAAGACTCTCTTATTGGCTCATAGCAATGCTATAAAATTGATGAGTGTTTTAATAGCAAATGGTACTGAGTTTCACTCCTCCTATGGATATCATAGCTTGGAAAATGTCAATCTTTTACAAAGATTTGCTCTAGATACATACACTACTTAAAGAAAAACATGCATTGATACACTACTTGAAAACAGAAACCTTCATTAATGCCATTGTGTAACTTTACAAGTTATTGAACTTACCACATATACTTTTACAGGCTTTGAAAATAATTCGTGATGTAGGACTGTCAGCTGCTATTTTTGCCAATGGTTGGGTTTTTGAGTGCCAAAGTGTTAAAAACTTTCTTCAGAATGAAATCAGGTAAAAGAATTATGCCTGAAAGTATTATAAAATACTAGCAGAAAGACTGCCCTCCAGGCAGTTTTCTGCTCAACACTTGATAATATTTTCACATTCAATTCCCAATTCTAATAATTTTTATGATATTTTACGTCTAATTATTTCTTTGTATAGTAGTGCTTACTTGCTTAGTAAATATTGTTTTCATTATTTTATCACAGTCATAATCTCTTTTTTTTAAACAAATATCAAGGTAGTCCAACTACGTTTAGTGTGCAAAAAAAAAATAGGAGCAATCTCAGAAATATTTTAATACCTATAGCACTGCTAAATGTTCTTTTTCTGTTGCATATTTTTTCGGATGCCCCATGTTGAATTGCAAAATTCTAATGTGATATTTGTGTAATAACAAAATCAAACCTGGAGTGTGTGTGTGTATTTATATTAGAGAGACAGTGTGTGTGTATGAGAGAGAGAGGGAGAGAAGGTGGGGAGAGAACATTGCAAACAATGAACAAATTAAACATGAAATGAAAAAATTGTATAAATAAGAGCTTGTTAAAAAGTGTCTTGTACTGAATATTTAAATTTGTGAACTTGAAATATTCAGTAATAAAAGAAAGTTCAGAAAGTAAATTTTCCTGTAAACGTCAATTTATAAAAAAAACTCACTTGCTTAGTAAATATTTATTTCAGTAATTTATGTTATTGTTGTAATATATCTCTACTTTAAACAAACTTCAAGATAACCCAACTAAGTTTAGTGTGCCAGAAATAGCAGTGATCACATAGTTATTATTGTAAGGCTTTTAGCATTCCAAACAGCCATACTAACAAAATCACTTAATATTTTTTTTTTAATTATACTGGTATATTAAAAAATGTTCATTTTATCAAAAATATTCATTTCACTAACTCCAGAAAGCCTCAAAGTTATACTATTATTTTGTCTAATAGCATTCATTAATTCAATAAATAATTCTTTTACATTACGTGTATAGAATAAACTATGGGTTTTTCAAATAGTGAATTAAAACTTCAAATGAAAACATTGAAATGAATATATATTAAATTATTATTAATGAAAATAGAGGCAAAAGAGAGTGAGAGACAGTTGCAAATGAATAGGAAAATTTTACCTGCAAGAAATCATCATCATCATCATCATCGTTTAATGTCCGCTTTCCATACTAGCATGGGTTGGACGATTTGACTGAGGACTGGCGAACCAGATGGCTGCACCAGGCTCCAATCTGATCTGGCAGAGTTTCTACAGCTGGATGCCCTTCCTAACGCCAACCACTCCGAGAGTGTAGTGGGTGCTTTTATGTGCCACCAGCACAAGGGCCAGTCAGGTGGTACTGGCAAGGGCCACGCTCAAATGGTGTTTTTTACGTGCCACCTGCACAGGAGCCAGTCCAGCAGCACTGGCAGTGACCTCACTCAAATGTTTTTTCATGTGCCAGTAAGGCGATGCTGGTAACAATCACGCTCAAATGGTGCTTTTTATGTGCCACCGGCACGGAAGCCAGACAGCTGCACTGGCAATGATCATGCTCGGATGGTACTGTTAGCGCTCCACTGGCACGGGTGCCAGTCATCAAATTTGGTTTGATTTCGATTTCACTTGCCTCAACAGGTCTTCGCAAGCAGAGTTTAGTGTCCAATGAAGGAAAGGTACACATAAGTGGGCTGGCTACACCCCTGGCAAAGGCCACGGGTTATAGTCTCACTTGGTTTGCCGGGTCTTCTCACACACAGCATATTCCCAAAGGTCTCGGTCACTAGTCATTGCCTCGGTGAGGCCTAATGTTCGAAGGTCGTGGTTCACCACCTCATCCCAGGTCTTCCTGAGTTTATTAAACATTAAATACTCTGCAGTGAATGCAACAAATATCTAAATTTGTGAAAAACTTGTAGTTCAAATATTCAATAAACTTCAAAAAGCAAAATTACAGGAAATTTCTTGGAACTTGAATTTATAAAATAATTTCCAGATGGTCAAGCCTTTAATAATTGCTTTCTTTTAGTAACTGTTTCATACCTAATTAATAAGCAGCTTTCTCCATTATAATATAGATATCTGTTATAAATTATGGAATTTTAATAAGAGAAGGTTGTTCACCAATTTAGTAGGAGAGGTTGTTCAGTGTGAGAAAATGAAATTATCAAAATGTATATTTTTGGGGTTGACATAACACAGATTTATTTAAAAGGAGGATAACATGGTGTAACAAATAAACAAAGGTAATTATGATTTTAACTTGCGTATAAGGATGTGTGCATTGATAGAAATAATGATCTGCTGGAGTGATGTTGGCAGAGAAGAGTTAGTTTACTAATAAGCAGTAAAAATCCAGGGGCAGAGGAATGCAGTACCAGTGTGTTGTTACACATGGATGAAATAGTTTGACTGCCCTGCAACAGATACCCTTCCCCCAGACTCTAGGTAGCCAGGGGTTGTAGCACGCTAAGAACACATTAAAATACAAAACAATAGCAATTTGAACTTTATAAACAAAGAGGTTTTATGTGTGATAACAGGTCAGATATTGAGAGATATACTATATCTTTATTTACAATGTTTTCGATCGTAAGTTATAACAAATATTATTGTTTCTTAATTAAAAGCTATAATGATAATCTCGTTACTTATAATTTAATTATAAGTATTTATCACTAAGCATAACTGTTAGTTTAGGCTGCGTAAATGTTATGATGTATACATACCAAGACACTGAACGTGCGTTCATACGTACATGTATGTTGAAGATATAGATATTTTTTTGACCATTACACATAAAAAAAATACAGTTTCATTAATATACAGAAATAAATTCAACAAGTTGAAAGAAACGAGAAGTAAAAGGAATTAAATTTCTACATTAATTTATTATGTACATTTTAGGCATTTATAGAACAGTTAGAAATAAAGTCATTTCGTCGTAGAGAATTACGACTTAAATTTTATACTAACTAATATTGTCGGATTTGAGTATTGAACATGGCATAAATATTAGCCGATACTCAAGAGGGTGAGTGTCATGGATTTGAGTTACAACCCAACGATCACTTGAGTGAGTGTCGTGGATTTTAGTAGCAACCCAACAATCACTGGAGAGTTTACCGAAAATCAGGGTTTTTATAACTACTCATACACGAATCATAGAACCGTACCCTGCGAAAGACTTCTTCAACGAAGTTCAGAATTCGTATATGGGCAGTAATTTTCAACCAATGAGAAATCAATAATTTCTCATGTTTGGGCAAACGGACTTACATTCTCTCTCCGCCTCTTATGAGTTTGCTACAGAGGCATGCAAACAACAGTCTAGGTCTGGCAAAAAAAAATTACCAAGCAAAGTTCAAGATCAGAGAACGTCTGATAATGGGGAAAATGGTATAAGCAATATATTGAATATTCACAAACATATATGTAAGGATAAAAAGGAGTCCTGGAAAACAAAAACAAATGTATACAATAGTAAAAAGGAAGCTGAAGGAAGTTCTTCATAGCTTACTGTCCAGGAAGGTGGTCTCTATGAGACAGAGCAAGCAAAACCTGATGTGCAAATGTGATGGCAACTGTCCAGAAAACTGGAAATCACAGGATGTGAAAGTCAAAGTGTGAGAGTGCAATGTTAGCTGCTGAGAGATAAGCAGTGCCAAGATTTTGCCTGCAGTGACAAAAGAGTTTTAAATCTGCAAGAGCGGTGGGTTGCTTGCAGAAGCTGTTGGCTGCTAGGACATAAGCAGTGCCAAAAATGTGCCTGCAGGAGCAGTGAGTCACCTGCAGTGGCAAAAGAGTTTTAAATCTGCAAGAGTGGTGGGTCACTTGCAGAGACAAGAGCTTTAAGCCCACAAGAGTGGTTAATCGCTTGCAGAGGCTGACGGATTGTAAACTTGCAAGAGTGGTGAATTGCTTCCAGAGGCTGTATGAAGAATGCATTAAATACAGGAAGAATGAAACATGCAAAGAATAATGTGTAAGTGTAACTGCTGGAAGTACTGTGAAACAACACCGATTGAAAAGTCTGATGCAGTATCCCCCAGCGAAAGCTGTGCAAGATGAGGTGCTGAGTAGGGTACATGAGAATATGAAAAGATGCAAGAAAAATGCAACAAAATGAACAGAAAGAAATTGGAACAGAAAAGGTCATGGCAAGGCTGAAAAATGTGAAAGAAGAAACAGGAAAACATTGAATAAGTGTTCCAATGAATGCTGTTAAGAAATGCATGGTTGGTGAAAAACAACACATTTCAGGTTAAGAAGTTGTTTGAAGTGTCGTCCATCTGTATGGTGCTCTGAGTGACTGAAATTTGCTGTATGAGACTACAAAGTTGGTTGCTGTACAAAAGATGTTGCAGGAATGATTTGAAATTAGTGTTGAAGCCATGGTACTGTTGGTGTGTATAGCTGTCAAAGGTCGAAGTCTGAATATTGTGGCAAGCGCAGTTGGTGTGCATAGCCATCAAAAGTCTGACCACATGGTTAATATTGCGGCGAAAAAAAGAATGTGAATAGCAAAAGAAAAAGTTTTAACAAGGTTGCCAAAAGTCGTAAGCCATGATTGACACAGCAAGTCAAAACTAAAATTGAAATTACTCCCTAGTGAGTTACATGCAAATCTCCAACGTCGGTTTTCTTTCTATATTTTTTGTTTTGCGAATAGTCCATTATGGAATATTCTAACAGCAGGGTCACCAATTTAATAAGAAAGGATTGTTCACCAATTTAGTAGGAGAGGTTGTTCCTAGTGAGAAAATGTAATTATCAGAAGGCATTGTTTTGGGTTAACACAATGCAGATTTATTTAAAGGGAGGATAACACGGTGTAACAAATAAACAAAGGTAATTATGATTTTAACTTGTGTATAAGGATGTGTGCGTCGATAGAAATAACAATCTGCTGGAGTGATGCTAGCAGAGAAAAGAGTTAGCTCACTAATAAGCAGTAAAAATCCATGTGTTGTGTGAAAGAGAAAATGCAATAAGTTGTTTCCAAGTGAATGTATAAGTAACCAGTCAGTCTGGTGTTCCGTATGACCAAAGTCACTGGAAAGCTGATGATCGCATGTTAACCTTCCAGTGGCTAATGAAAGTTGTCATGTGGGAGTCATCATGTGCATTCCTCTGCTGCTAGCTTTTAAAGGGCAGAGGAATTCAGTACCAGTGTATTGTTACACAGGGGTAAAATAGTTTGACTGCCCTGCTACAAAATTAATATATTTTACCTTTGTTGACATCTCATAAAAGGACAAATTTTGGTAGTTTCAACAAATTTAGGTCTTCAAAATGTTTTTTCAACATCTAATAAAGTAATGAAATCATCAGTTTATCAAATTCTAACTGGTATAGATCTTCTCAAAATTACAAATTTTGATAAAGGAATGAGATTCTTAAACTTCCAAATAAGGAAATGAACTCATAACAATTACAAATTCTAAGAGATCTGGATTCTCAATATTACATTTCCTTACTAAGGAAGTGATACAATGATAAATTTTGATATTGTATCATCCAAGTTTTTCTTTCTCAGTACTATGACTGGTTTAAGGTGATAATCTGCCAGAATTGTTACCAAGAAAAATGCTTAATGACATTTCATCCATCTTTATGTTCTGATTTTCAATTCTGCTTAAGTCAACTTTGCCTTTCATCCTTTTGGGCTTGATAAAATAAGTATCAGTTGAGTACTGGGGTCTGCGTAATCAACTTATCCTTCCCCTTAAATTGCTGGCCTTGGGCGAAAATTTGAAACCAATATTATGATTGAGTTACTATGACTCTCTATATATCTGTGTCTGTCTGTCTCTCTCTCTCTCATTCTCTTAACAGGTTCAAATCATATCCTAGACTTCTGAAGATTTGTTGATGATAATATTTTTTGTGTTATATCTTTGTATTTAGGTTTTGGTCTCTGCTGCATCCCTTATGTTCAGTACATGGCCCATCTTCTTTGCCATTGTCAACTTCCTTCTGCCATGGCTATGGACATAAATACTTTCTAAATGGAAAGGTAAGCTCTTTAATCTGTTTTCTTTAAACAGTTGAGTGACATAAAGAATCTTGAAAGTAGTCTTTTCCTATCTACTGTTCTGATTTTTTGACTCCCACACATGAAAATGTGACCCACACTAGCTGCATCCATAGCCTCATACTGAATATATGCCCTCCACACATTAAATTCACAGGAAGTGTCAATGTAACCAGAAGACAGCCTGTAAATAAATAAATAAAACTCAAAAATTTAAACATAATGTTACATCGCATGAAAAGCACCTTTATGCGACCTAACAAGTCAACATACGCAATGTTTGTACTATTGTTCAAGAAACAAAATTACAAGCCAAACCCAAAACACTTCAGATCCCAAAATACACCCTGATATTTTTTTTTTTTTTTTTTTTTAAAGCAGGGAAAAGATGTAGGTTTTCACCTTGGAAAAATATTTTCCCTTCTCAATGCATTTTTGAATGAAAGAATATCTTTTCTTCCACAGTGCCTTTCCAATAAAGAATGGATCAGTATAGGAATGCAACAGATACAACAAGTCCAAACTTCTTTGAGCTTTAACGATGAAGTTTTTTCCCAAATGTATCAAGAGGATGGTTTTATTGGTGGTGGTTGCTTGAAAATTTTAAAACCAGTTCCAGGAAGTCAGAGTTACATGTGCAGGTAATATCTTAAGCATCCAGATAAAAGATATCTCACAAGTACCCCAATAACAGCTATTACATAAATGTTGAAGTTATAGACACCACATTGATTATAAGGTAATAGATATCACATGATTGTTCAGTTGATATATATCATTGTGGTAGTTAAGAGGTGATGTACTGAATATCACACAAGGAAAACTTGTCAATTGTAATTCCCCACTTACCAGGGGTAAGTAAACCAAAAACCTAACAAATTATTTCTTTTAGCTTATTTTAAGTTTTGTTTTTGTTTTGTTTTTTTCTCAATTCATCATTGTTATTGTTTAGCATGTTTTGCATGCTGGCATGAGTTGGACAATTTGACTGGAGACAATGAACAAGAGGAATGCACCAAGCTTCAAAGTCTGCTTTGGCACAGTTTCTATAGTTGGATGCCCATCCTAACACCAACTTCACAGAGTGTACTGGGTGCTTTTTACATGGCACCAGTGTGAGGTGGCAGCATAAGTAATGTGGAGTGTGGATAGTGTGCAAGAGATGCACAATATTAGGGACAGGGTCATAAGTACAAAGGAGGATGAGCATAAGCAGTGGGAGAGTTTCAGTGGAAAATAAGATGGTAGGGAATGAAAATGAGATTGTGAGATGAAAAGTAAATGACTGTCATAGAGTTATACCAGCTGAGTGAATAGTCTCAGTGAAAAGAGTAGAGGGGTGGGTGTTATGAAGATGAGTTGAGGAGCAGAGAGACATGTCAGGCAAAGATTCAGTCTCTAGCCCACAACTTATGTGAAATATGTCACTAACATGCAGGTTTTTTGTACACACACACACACCTCAGAAGTGTTCAAGTGACAGCTCATTCCTGGACATAACCATGTCCAAGTAACAGCTGTCACAGTAATGAAATTAAGTAGGCTTGAATTTTGATTTAGTGGTACACAGTTTATCGATCCAAATGAGTAAGGTAGCAGTGGCAGAAGACACTGTGGGAGAATACAATACATTTGGTGAGTTAGGGGTTAAAGTATTTTAATGAACGAAGGCTTGTTATTTAGTTGGGCAGGCTATTTTTGTATATGTCCTAGATGTTACAGTAAAGTCCTTGTTAAGAAGTAATGTGGTCATATTTTGGAGTTGATATTTGATGGGTGAAGGAAAGTATATTTAATTTTACATTGTATAAATTCATCAAGCAATTGATATTAGGCATCAGGAAAACATTAAGCTTTTATGATAAAGTAATATGCAATGAAAAAAAGTAGTATATCCTCTGTGCAATTTCTCTCACTTTTATAACATTACAGAAACTGGATGGAAACTTAATCCTTATGAATCTCTGGAATTTATTGAAAAAATTAATTAATTCTGCAAATGGTGATTGAATTTAAGATAGGGTTTGATAGTTACAAGAGTTGCCTTTGATTAAGTATTAATTATACATTTCATTTGCTTGAACCATTAATGAATTCATACTGTATTTTATTTATTACAATCTTCCAGTATCTTCCATTGTAATGTGACAGTGAATAAGAAATTATTAGTCAGTTATTGTGTGAAACCATTAATAGAACCCATCAGACAGGAGAGCCTGCAACTAACATTCACTAGAAAAGACGGTAAACAAACAAAAGTCATTTTTGTGGCAGGTTCACATTATTATCCAGTGGAACTTCAAAAGAGTGAAGTGAAGAGGATTCTTGAAAATGCAGATATCTGTCTTCTTCCTGAAAATGGATCCAATGGTTGGAAACAACAGTTAGTATAATATTGGCTTTACTGATATTTGTTTTCAGATTTTTAATTGTTCTTTGATATTTATCTTATATGCTTCAAAGGTACATTTGTGTGTAAATCTGATTTAAAAGAAAAATTCTTGTATGAGAAATAGTTTAAAAGTTAACATCATCATCATCATCATTTAAAGTCTACTTGTTCATGCTCGCATGGGTCAGACAGGATATGTCAAGGCAGATTTTCTACAGTTGGTTACCCTTCCTGTCACCAACTCTCTCCTTTTTTTCAGCAAGGCAAAATTTCCCTATCGCAGGACATGGTAGATAGAAACTGAAGGAAGCTCTTTGTGTGTGTGTGGGTGTGTGTATGTGTATATGTGTGTGTGGGTGTGTGTATGTGTATATGTGTGTGTGTGTGTGTGTGTGTGTTGCATCTTAAAACAGCTTGAGAAATATAGGTTTTTCATGAATCAAAACTGATTGATGTAATAATTTAAATTACCTGTGTCATTCTTTTAAGTTACGATTTTCAGTACTCATCCACAAAAACTTCTATTGCTTTAGTTGTTCTAAGATCTGTACAAACATGGAATTATGAATATGAAAATGATGTGTACATGTGTGTGTGTATTGGCATTATTATGTATAGGCATAAGAATAACAACAGATGGATAATGGTTCATTCACTGCAGCTGTTTCCAACGAATTTTTTAATTGATGAACAGAGGTATTGCATCATGTGAAATAAAAACGTTTTCTTCAGGTGAATATACACAAATTACACATTCAAACATTCCAAACGTCACCAGTTTGTGCTACTTTATGATCGACTGACTAGTAATAGTCTATATATATATATATATATATATATACATACATATATATATCATAATCATCAATTTTCAATGTTTACTTTTCCAGCTTACTTTGGTCAGACAAAATTAATTGAGATAGATTTTCTGCAGCCATATTCCAATACTCCCATCCTGTTGCCAATCCTCACCTGTTTCCAAATAAGATAATCTTTTTCTATGGATGGGCATATTTCATGGAAGATAAGAAATGAAGAACACCACTTTTGTGACAGTGACACCTATTTCTAACAGTATCAAGACAAGGAAACACAAACATATACACAGACACACATATATATGTGTGTATCATCATCATCATCATCATCATCATCATCGTTTAACATCCGCTTTCCATGCTAGCATGGGTTGGACGATTTGACTGAGGACTGGTGAAACCGGATGGCAACACCAGGCTCCAATCTGATTTGGCAGAGTTTCTACAGCCGGATGCCCTTCCTAACGCCAACCACTCAGAGAGTGTAGTGGGTACTTTTACGTGTCACCCGCACGAAGGCCAGTCAGGCGGTACTGGCAACGGCCAGTATATATATATATATATATATGTGTGTGTGTGTACATACATACATACTACAAATTTCTCTGTTTCTTTCCACTAAATCCACTCTTGGACTAACACTATAGTAGGTGCTATACTGAAACCATATCATTAGGAAATGAATTTCTTAACCATAATTATATATATAATTTCTGTAAAACATAATAGATAGTACTTTGAGGTAGAAATGACAATTTCAAAAGAAAACACCATTATTGATTTAAAAACAGTGCAGACTTTTTAAAGTTTTGGTTCTCTCCTCTCAATTTTAGTTATTTCTTGGTGGAAGAGAACAAACGTCCATGTCAACTGACTGATATCAGTATTGGATTATACCAGAAAACAATGGAACCTTTTGGCTTTCTACTTGGTCAAATTCAGGTAATAATGGTTTCAAATTTTGCCACAAGGGCAGCAATTTTGGGGGAAGGGGATGATTCACTTTATATCGACCCCAGTGCACAACTAGTACTTATTTAATCGACCCCAGTGCATAACTGATACTTATTTAATCGACCTCGGTGTGTAACTGGTACTTATTTAATCAACCTTGAAAGGATGAAAGGCAAAGTTGACCTCAGCAGAATTTGAACTTCGAACATGAAGAAAGATGAAATGCCACTAAGTATTTTGCCTGGTGTGCTAACGATTCTGCCAGTTCACTGCCTTAAATTCAGGTAATAATAATAATAATAATTAATGTAAGTTTTGTTTTTTGTCATTATTACAAGAGTTAAGGCACAATAGCAAAGATCAACATTTCTGCATTCATAATCACTTGAAGTAAATAGTAAAATACATTACATCGATAACGTTGATACAAGGGTGGGCTGAAAAGTTCCTGGCTTTTGGTTAAAGAAAATACAAGAAGATTGAATAATTTTAATTTTATTCAACATGTTCCCTTCTCAGATTCACACACTTATTGCAGTGGCCCTTCAGTTTTTCTAAGCCCTGCAAAAGAACTAGGAAGGTTGGATCTCCAACCAGACCTTTCCCAATACACTTCCATCCAGGAACTTTTGAAGCACCCTCTCGAATATATATATATATATATATATACACACACACAATTACATATACTCTTTTACTCTTTTACTTGTTTCAGTCATTTGACTGTGGCCATGCTGGAGCACCGCCTATATATATATATATAGAGAGAGAGAGAGAGAGAGAGAGAGAGATTCAAGGTGAATATGGTACTTAAGTTTAGGCACCAGAATTAAGTATGGTATTATCCATACAATTTCAAAATAAGGTGATTAAAATCAAAATAAGCAACAAGGATATCCAAAGTTAATGCAGTACGATCGTTTCATGCGACACCATTTATTTAAGCAATGTGAACATTACATCAAATGTGAAATGCAGAGCAATCCTCAGCTGCACAAAGATATAGAAATTTACAGAAATTACATTTTGACAGAAGGACATATTTTTATAACTACATTTAAACTCTCCAAGTAGAAAGGAAGAATACAAAAAACCATTTTGACTTAGCCAGACCATACATTCTTCCTTTCTACTTGGAGAGTTTAAATGTAGTTATAAAAATATGTCCTTCTGTTGAAATGTAATTTCTGTAAATTTCTATATCTTTGTGCAGCTGAGGATTGCTCTGCATTTTAAATTTGATGTAATGTTCACATTGCTTAAATAAATGGAGTAGCATGAAACAATCGTACTTTGGATATCCTTGTTGCTTATTTTGATCTCATATATATATATATATATATATATATATTATATATATCTAAATATTTGTCCTTCCCTTATAGGGGATGAAGTGGAATTTATTTCTGACTATTGATTCATCATTTAAATCTTTATTGCTGAAGAATTCTATAAGTTGGTGGTGGCGGTTGAAGTGTTCAATATCAGATTTCAGTTCAATGAAACGCAAAAGCTCAAATACTGCATTACCTTCCCAAACTGCAAAGAAAATTACATTGGCGAAACAAATAATTCCCTCTGCCAACATGCAAGAATCCGTATATGCCGGTGCATATAATTGGCATGGAAGCTATTAGTATGCCTGCTGATACAGAGGCTGTTTTAAATGATACTACGGTTGAAGTGGAGTAAGAAAATAACTGACATGAACATAACATACTTGATAATAGCCTTTAATAAATCTAATTTTTGTACCCCTATTAATTCATACTTAGCTTATATAAGACAATACCGGTATCTCCACAACTTAAAATAATTCAATTTAATTAAATTAGTATATAGTTAACATGTTCTTTAACCTCAGTGCTCCCTTATTAAATACCAGTTAAATCCAATTGATCAATCTCCATAGATACCATCTAATAAGTTAATATTTAGATAAATAATATGTATAAATATTAAATTAATTCTATGCAATTTTCTTTTCCTCCCTTTATTGTGGTAAAATTTGGTATATACTCAAAAGTATTCAAAGAAGTTTTATCCTTTTGTTATAATACCATTCTTAATAATCTTCTTGACTACCCTAAATTTTAACTTTATACAATATGACAATATTGTTTGAAATGATCTTTAGAAGTTACTTGATTTATCCCTTTCTTAAAGTGCTCTACCCTCCTGATATTAGCATTTATAAGGGCTTTTATATAAGTAGCCCTTCTAATTAAGTACCCCTAAGAAACTATAAATATCATGTATGGAGTAACAATAACTTCTAAAACCTATAATATAACACTTAGTTTTAAAAAATTAGTTTAAAACTAGAATGTCCTAGTAGTTGTATGCTGTCAACTTAATGGCACAGTTCCATTTCTAGAATGTCCTATAACATCAATATTCCTTTAGCTTATACCAGGTATCAGTCTTTACTGATACTAGCTAGATAAGTAAATATATAATTTTTAGTTTAGTATATTTTGAATTATTATACATTTTCAGCCTGCCTGTCCCTTTTTTGCTTGTTTCTCAGAGCGTATTTATCAATTCCTATCTCACTGCCTACCTTCATTACTATTTCAGGTCATTCCTATCAATGAGTCTCAAAGATATTCTGTCAACATCACTGACTTACAAGCCAAACACATGGTTCATTTTCGGCAGATCATCATAGATTGGAACTGTACTGATTTGTCACTGGTACACTACTACAACATTTATATTGCAATTTCAAATAAACAACCGGAACTTGTTGGACAGAGCATCACCTGCAAGCATGTGTACTCACTACAAGAGGAACAGCAGAGTTGCAATTTAACAGTAACTGTACAACCAGTGATGAGGAATGGCTGGGTGGCACCCATTAACAGTTGTTCTTTTGTGGAAGTTGAAGAGTAATCTTTCAACTCCTAATATTTGTTTCTGTTTGTTAAAGCAAAAAGTTATTTTAAATGACTTTTATATCCATATGTTTTTATAGTCTTTCACTTGCTTCAGTCATTGCACTGCAGCCTTGCATGAGCCTCATACTTATTCTGTTTGTCTCTTTTGCTGAAATGCTAAATTACAGGGATGTAAATAAAACAACACTGGTTGTTAGATAACATGGACAGAAAGACACAGGTTTCTTCATTGTTTCTCTCCATCAAATTCCTTCACCTGGCATTGGTTGGCCCGGGACTATAGTAGATAATACTTGTCCAAGGAATTGTGCAGAGGGACTAAACCTGCATCCACAAGGTTCCAATGTGAGCAGCTCACTATAAACAAATTGCTTAAGGGTCCAAACGTGCCACAAGCATATTGGAACTGGCAATAACATTCTTTTTATACATGTCACTGCTTAGCGCTCCCACTCCATAATTTGTTTACAGTGAGCTGCCGATTGATGCTATCAGTCATTGTATGATGACTAGGATAGAATGAGAGGGATAATCTCTCTTGTCAATTCACTGTTTGGTTTCTATGACTGAAGAGGAGATAACCACTCTAAAAATGCTAGCATCTCACAGTCTGGGTAGGTGGCACTGCAAGCTGATTTAAGTGTATTTACACCATTTGACTACAGTGAGAAATTTTCTCCACGACAGAACAGTGAATAGCAAGTTTACAGGTTTGAACATGCCACAAGCATATTTGAACTGGTAATAACATTGCATTTATACACATCACTGTTTATCGCTCGCATTCCATAATTTCTTTTATTACAGTATATGATCTGTCTACTCTCCCACAAGTATATAAAAAGAAATGTGAAGAGAACCTCTGCACTGTTGTTTGACTTTTGGATAAACAAAAATAACATCATGAAGCAACTAGAAAGCTTTTGTAGCTACTCCAGCTACTAGAAATAACTACCATATTTCCTTCAAATTATCTTATTGTCTGAAAATAGTGGAACACAAAGAGAAATTGCACAATGTTTTCCTTGATACACTGTACTTGAACATCTTTGATCACAGAATTTGCAGACCAAGGCAAATCTGAAACTAAAGCATATTTTCATATATCTGACTGGCATCCATGCCAATGGCATGCAAAAAGCACTATTTCAGCGTGGCCAATGCAAGTGCCGCCTGACTGTCACCCATATTGGTGGCACATAAAAATCACCATTCGAACGTAACCGAGTTCAACTTTGCCTTTCATCCTTTCAAAGTCAATAAAATAAGTACCAGTTGAGCACTGGGGTTGATGTAATCGACTTACCTCCTTCCCCATAATTCCTAGCCATGTGCCAAAATTTGAAACCAATATTGACAATGACAAGCCCTTTAATGCCTTAGAGTTCATCTTGCAATCAGTTTTCACCACTTTGTTCCATATCATCTTAATTTTCCATCTTCCACATGTTCCATCCACCTTGATACTTCATCTATGTCATCTTATATATAAAACCACATTGCTGTCTCAAAACAGTCTTTTGCACATTACATTTGATTCCTGTGAGTTCATTTCTACTCCATCATTCATGCACATTTAACATTACATATCATTTCACTACCCGGTGCAAGCTATGGACACATAAGAGGTGCAGCAACATCAAAGGCAGGTTAACTAGCAAGTTAGTTTTTGTTTGTGGCAGATGTTCAGGTGCAATAAAGACTGCAAACAAACAGGAAACAACTTCTATCTCATTCCAGGGTGAAAAACTAGAGGTAGTCGATAGCTTCCGCTATCTGGGCGACCAAGTTAGTAGTGGGGGTGGGTGCGCTGAAAGTGTAGCTGCTAGAATAAGAATAGCCTGGGCAAAGTTTAGAGAGCTCTTACCCCTGCTGGCGACAAAGGGACTCTCACTCAGAGTAAAAGGCAGACTGTATGACGCATGCGTACGAACAACCATGCTACATGGCAGTGAAACATGGGCTGTAACTGCTGAGGACATACGTAAGCTCGCAAGGAATGAAGCCAGTATGCTCCGTTGGATGTGTAATGTCAATGTGAATACCCGTCAGAGTGTAAGTATCTTGAGAGAAAAGCTGAACATTAGAAGCATCAGTTGTGGCGTGCAAGAGAGACGATTGCGCTGGTATGGACATGTGGTGAGAATGGAGGAGGATAGCTGCGTGAAAAAGTGCCACACCCTAACAGTTGAGGGAACCCGTGGAAGAGGTAGGCCCAGGAAGACCTGGGCTGAGGTGGTGAGGCAAGACCTTCGTACATTGGGCCTCACCGAGGCGATGACTACGGACCGAGACCTTTGGAAATGGGCTGTGCGTGAGAAGACCCGGCAAGCCAAGTAAGATCGTTGCCAGTGCCCCTGGACTGGTTCTTGTGCGGGTGGCACATGAGATGCACCATTTTGAGCGTGGCCGTTGCCAGTACCGCCTGACTGGCTCCTGTAGGATTTTCGAGCGAGATCGTTGCCAGTGCCCCTGGACTGGCTTGTGCGGGTGGCACATAAAAGACACCATTTCGAGCGTGGCCGTTTTCGTGCGGGTGACACGTAAAAGCACCCACTACACTCTCTGAGTGGTTGGCGTTAGGAAGGGCATCCAGCTGTAGAAACTCTGCCAAATCAGACTGGAGCCTGGTGTTGCCATCCGGTTTCACCAGTCCTCAGTCAAATCGTCCAACCCATGCTAGCATGGAAAGCGGACGTTAAACGATGATGATGATGATGATGATGACAGCAAAACATGCTAGCTGCATTTCTTTCTAGTCTTAACAACATTATAAATGTTGTTTGTTCATTTAACATCCACTTTTCCACTTTAGCATCGCTAAGTCATAAACAAATAACTGGAAGTTATTTATATTTTATATTTTATCCAAGACAGATGCAGTTTTATATTACAACTTTGTTTTGAAGGCAGCAAGCTGGCAGAACTTTAGCATGCCAGGCAAAGTACTTAGCAGCATTTCTTTCAACTTTATGTTTTAAGTTCAAATGCCACTGGAGTTGACTTTGCCTTTCATCCTTTCAGGGTTGATAAAATAAATACCAGTTGAGCACTGGGGTCAAAGTAATTGACTTGCCACCAAAATTGCTTACCCTCTCCCTGAAATTGCTGACCTTGTGCCAAAATCTCAAACCAATATCAACACTGTTTATGAATAATCCCAGGTGATTTGGATGAGTCATTTTACAGACATAATGCTCAAGTTTCTTTACCCTTCAAAAACATTAAGAAAAACAGGAAAAAAAAATTTGAAATAGATAGAAAGTCTAAGAATTGAGGTGTTGGTATTACATTTATTCCTTCATTATAAACATTTCAAAGCTATGTGGTTTAGACAAATTATAAATATAAATAATGAATTCATAGTATTACAACATATTACATGTGATCCATACTCATTTTGTCATACATTTCTGTGTACTCTTTGATACAGTATTTACAGAAGTGCTGAGATAATTGCTTAAATTTCTGAATTCCCATTAATCTGATTTATATATATATACATATATATATATACATACACACATTCATATACATACATATATCATAGTTTCAGTTGTAGCCTTGTTGTTATCATCACTGTTGAATCTACTTGCAAACAAAATGAATATGAATGGAACCAAAGTAATCTTCCACCGTATTTACAATTTTAGGTTGATAGTTGACATATAAAACCCATCCTCTTGGCGGATTTTGTCTGTGGAACACAAATATAAGTTGTCAACAACCTGCTCACCAAAATCACAGTTCATATATTGTTCATAGATGGAAGGATCAATCTGATTTGATTCAGTCAGCTTGCTAACTTGACGAGTGAGTTTCATTATAGTCATATGGGGTACAAAATTCTTGTTTATGTCCGTCAACAATTTCTCTTCATAAAAGTAACATTTGAGTTTCTGAACAAGGTCTGTGAGTTCTTCTGGGATTTTGATGCAACCATAGACAACACGGTGGGAAAAATGGTAAATGTTTCTAATTCTAATTGGATTGCAGTCAGCAACTGTTTTAGAAAATTCCTCTTGTAGATTTTTTAACAAATTTGTAGCATCAGCAATTTGATGGGTGTGGTCAAGACGCAACATGCATAGTGTTAGATGCAGACAGACAGGTGGGATGAAACAGTCAAAGTAGGTTGGTTTACTCTTTAAGATATCTTCTTGCATCCATGCAACGGTTTTCAAGATTTCTTCATTAGTTATTCTCAATGCCACAAAAAAATTGGGCTGTGTAATTTTTGCACAGAATTCATCATCACAGAAAAAGTTGGGGTCACTTGGCATTTCATATCGAGAATCTGATTCAAAGACCAAATTTTCTTCCATATCATGTTTCAGTTGTTCTTCATAATTAGATACTATATCTGTTATTGTCATTTTACTTCCTGTTGAGCCAAAAACCAAATCAAGACGCTGAACTTTATCCCAAACTTTTATTGTCTTGTATTTAAAATAGAATATTCTGTGTTTTGGAATGGCCAATGTATAATAATCAACTGATGAAATATCTTCCCAAGAAAAACTGTCAAAAGATTTCTCAATAATTCCCACAAAACGATCCATATAAGCAACAATAAAATCTTCAGATTTTAAGTTCTCATCCCATAGAATTCTAGAAATTACATCAGAAGCTGTTTTCATTGCTGGCTTCTTATCAATAATTTTATCTTCTTCATTTTTTAAACTTCGTTTTTTCTTTGAATGTTTTGCAGTTGGTTTACCTTTTTCTTTGACAGGCTCTGTTATATCATTTTGATTCTCTGTCACCCACTGAAGACAGGCACCAATCAAGTTCTGTATCATAGGGTTACCAACAAATTCCTCAGACTTTTCCATTAAATATTTTGATAGTTGTGAATTTTGAACATTTGTAAGAATGTTTGATGTTGGAATTATTGCAGGTACGACATCAGGATATTGCTCTGCAAATAAAACAGAAAACTCTTTAAAAAAGATAACAGAGTGATATTGAATAGAAGTATCGGACATGTCTTGTGGGATTACTGAAATAGCAACTAATCACTTTCTATTTATTCTCTTTCATTGAAGGGTATGTAGTATTGAGGCAGGTGGCTTATCCCAAGTGTTGAGTGGCAAGAGTATGACAGAGCGAGAGGAACAAGTGTCCTGCTGTAGAGGATATATATATATATGAGCATAGGAATATTGTAAATGAAAATGATTGAAGGTTGTCCAGGTAATAAACAAGCAAACAAAATAGAGTGAAAAAACCCCAGAAAAGTAAAATTCAAATAGAGGACTAAGACAATGTAATAAGTTGTGTAGGAAAAGTAAATGGCCCTTCATCAAGGATGAAGGAAGAAGAAAGAGAAAAAATATGGAGGATAAAAAAAAAGGCAAAAGGCAAGGTTCAAATAATATGAAAAGAGTAACAAACAATACAAATATCATCACCATCATCATTTAGTGCTTGTATTCCATGCTAGCAAAGGTGTGGTTTGACAGGATTGCACAAGTCAGAGGACTGCATCAAGCTCCAGTGTCAGTTTTAAGTATGGTTTCTGCAGTTGGATGACTATTCTAATGCCAGTCACATTACAAAGTGTACTGGGTGCTTCTTCAGGTCACCAGTAATAATGAGGTTGGCAAGTAGCTCAAGACAAGACTCTTTCATCGAGGGGTATGTAGTACTGAGGCAGGTGGCTTATCCCAGGTGTTGAGTGGCAAGAGTATGATAGAAGGATAGGAACAGATGTCTTGCTGTAGAGGAGATATATGACTGTCCCAGCTGGAGAAGGAGAGAAGATGATGGCGATGGGATGTCAGGACATACCCTCAAGGTACATGAAGGTGAATGTAATGAGGATGGAGACAGAGGAACTGGTGAGGAGATATAGACAGAGAATCAGGTAAGTTCACGAGAGTGTGAGGTGAGCTATAGATGCTTATAGGTAGGTATATAGCTGATGGAATGAACAGAAACAGGGAAAGGAGCATGGTCAGTGGTGAATATTAGTTCTAGGGGAAGGAAATAGGAGGGGGACACCAAAAACAAATGTTACAGCAAGAAAGAGTCGTTTATTTACTGTTAAAGATAAATATATATTTACAAAAATACATTAATGAAACTATAAGACATTTGACAAAAATACACTCATTACAGACTTTTTTTGCATAAATTTTCTGTTATCCTTACTTGTTAATTGAAATTTCAGTGACAAATTCTTTATTTGGAGCTGGATAGTAATAATGTATGCAAAGTCTCCAACAGATTCTATTATTTTGCACTTTGATTCATGATGTTTCTTTAACTGAGAAATTTCTTCAGCCACACAGCCAAGAACTGCACCGGTTTGATCATCTGCCATGGATGTCACTTTGAAAAGACAAGAGGAGCAAAAAAAAAAAATATCATAATAAAGAAGAAGTAAAAAGTAGATATTCTTTATCAGCTTTGATAAAGAATTTGGTCACAAACATATACACACACATGCATACATTCACACAAACACACATATGTACACAAACAGGGCAGTGAAAATATATAAAAATTTTCAAGAATTTAGAATGTGATTTTACACTTTTGTTGAAATCTAAATGTCAATGTTGGAACTTTGCTTCACTGTTAAAAGCTAATTCCCCCTTTGGAGGAAGAACTGATAGTTCAAGGAACATATGCAGCAAAGAGTCTGCTTCATTGATGAGGTAATAATGGCTTCAAATTTTGGTACAAGACCAGTTGATTCGTGGGAGGGGATAAGTTGATTTCAGTGACCATAGTGTTGAACTGGTACTTATTTTATCAACCTCAAACAGATGAAAGGCAAAGTTGAACTCAGAATGTAAAGATGGATGAAATACTGCTAAGTGATTTACCTGGTGTGCTAATGATTCTGCCAGCTCATCCACTTTACTGATGAGGTAATAACAAAACCAAAACCTATCTAGAAAGGTTTTCATCCTTGCTAAAATAATATATTATCATCATTGTCTTAACGTCCACTTTTCTATACTTGCATGGGTTGGATGGAGTTTACTGAGGAAGATTTTCTGTGGCTGGATGCCCTTCATATCATTTAACTCATACCAAGACAAGACATGGCAACTCAAACACACACACATCTACCTATCTATCTAACTATCTATCTATCTATCATGAGAGGCTTTTAGTTTGTCTACCAAACCCACTCACATGGTTCCGATTGGCCCAGGTCTATAACAGAAGACACTTGCCCAAGAAGCCATACACTGGAACTGAGCCTAAAACCATGTGGTTGAGAACCAAGCTAATTCACCACACAGCCACTCCTGCACACAGGTGGGTGGGGCAAAATGAGGTGTTTTTACTGTATTTTTGACTTCGAGACAAAATGTAATTTTTACAAATGTTCACTACCTTACAAAAATTATATTAGCTAAGCAAATGGCCTTCCCTAAATGCATTTAAACATCATCTGATCATTATTTCAGCAAATTATTGCTGTTCTCTGTGGGCATACAAAAAACAAATTTGGTTGGGAAAAAATAAGTAGGACAAGACAGTGTAAATTTGCCGCTTCAGAAAACAGACTCATAGACATCAATATCCATCCTTAGACATCAGAAAGATCAGTGATCAAAAAAATAATTTAGATATCTAGGTGAAATAAAAGATCAAGGAAAAATTAACGAAACTCGATTAAATAAATAAATAAATATATATATATATATATATATATATATATATATATATATATATATATATATATATATTCTCTATAGCTTCTTCACCACCTGCTCTTCGTGATATATTTACACACTATACAGTTAAACAGAAGAAATTATTGTAATTAGTTATTACTCATTTTACCCCATTCTAGACATCAATTTTTTGAAACTTGAAAATTATCAAATTAGACATTAGTGTGGGAAAAATTTGACTTGGAATCCAACAGAGAAAAGAATATTGACTGTTAAACACCAAAAAATTATCCAGATAACTTATTAGCAACCTCAATTACAATCAGGTTCAAAGTTGAGGAAAAGTTTCTTGAAAATAGAGAACCTGTCACCTGACTATATTTCAGACTCCCTCGACAACAACTACGCTGACCAGTTTTTACTCCTAAATATTATGTAGCAATACAAAACGATGATGCAATACTTGAAATGTAATGATTTCAAACAGGCAGGGAGTAAATAACAAGGAATCAGGTTACAAATTTTGCCCCACTCTCCTATGCTTGAACGATTAAGAATTCACAGTTCACTTCACAATCACTAGATCTCAAGTTCAACTCGCTTGAAGGCCACTTAGCCAAATGCCATTTTATATAATCTCAGGTTAACACATATTTCCTGAGTGTGACTATAGGGAGATTTTTGGAGGATTGGCAGAGCTGTTAGTGCGTCGGAGAAAATACTTTGTGGTACATATTCCTAAGTCGTTACGTTCGAAATGCAAGTCGCAGCGAAGTCAACTTTACCTCTCATCCTTTCAGGGCCAATAAAATAAAGTACTAGTCAAACACTGGAGTCAACGATATCGACAAATCCCTCTCCCTAAAATTGTTGGCCTTGTACTTAAATCAGAAATATTTTTTGATTTAGGCACAAGGCCAGCAATCTTGGATCTCAACAGTCCAATCATATAAACATACAAAACTGATTTTTATTTTTATTTTAATTTCGAATTTATTTTCATTATCATTTCTTAAGCGAAAGACGGTGAACTGGCAAAAATCTTAAGCTAACTGGACAAAATGCTTGACGTTCTGAATTCAAATGCCACGAGGTCGACTTTGCTTTCATCCTTTCGGAGTGAATAAAATAAGTACTAGTTGAACAGTGGGATCGGGAGAAATCCACTTCCCCCTGCATGATATTGCTGGTCTTATGCCAAAATTTGAATCATTATTTCTTAAGCGATACAGACGGTAAACAGCATTTTATATTTTCACCTCTGATACGGTGCTTTTTGACAACTTTCCTTGCATCAATTGCTTTTCACTTCCTCACTTGAAATGTTTCTTATCAATCAAAATATTAAACGAAAGTGTAAATGTAACAAATTCCCTACGATCTACGCTTCATTCGTTCAAACGTTTCTCAGAAAATTGGGGACAAAAACTGAAATGTTCCAGTATGTAGAAACAGGGTGGGAGTCGATGCCGTCTCACTTCACTTTTTTCCACAAATATTATTTTTCTCAACACTTAAAATACTAGAATTTTATCAAATTTATGCCTAGTAAAACAGAAAGCATTATTTCCTTAAAAACATTTGTGGGCCGTATTGTAGACATAAGATCTCAACAAATTAAGTCCACAGTTCAGTTTCACTTCAACATATACCTATTTTACTTCACTTAGCCTAATAGCATGGAGAAAAGTATAATGCCGTTTGCGAATAGCTATGCTTTAATAATTCGGCTGTAATAACACTAGTGTGAAATAGTTTAGATGTTTATGTGTGTACACACACGTATATATTGATGTTTATTTTCATGTCAAGTTATAATAAAAACCATTTTACATTAAAGGATTGCTCAATACTTTTGCAGAGTACATATTTATCATAATTTTACAAGAAAAGTTGTGACAAAAACTTCGAAGTTTCGGTTTGCTCGCCTCATCGGACAGTCCGATGAAGGCTAGCAGGTCGAAACTTCGAAGACGTTATCAGCGCTCTTAGTGTAAATATATATATATATATATATATATATATATATAACACACACACACAAACTTCCATAAAGAATATTGTTTAACTCTTTTTTTTTTTTTTACCTGAGATCTCCGTTGGGGAGCAGCACTTTCTGTTATAGTTCAGGAACGAGACACTAATAATGTGGTTACAAGAGGAGTTGGTAAGCAACCGAGTTTTTTATTTATTTATATATACACATTGTTATTCAATCGTTACACACGATGTCGCAATAATACGATTTCGTGTATTGATCGAAATCATAAATAAATGAAAGTTATATTCAAGGCAGGTAACTCCCAATGACTTTTTTTTTCTCGCTTGAAAGTCTTATCGAAATTCGATATCATTCTCCAACCAGAAAACAGCATCGCTGTTTATTGTCTTTTATTTTCCATAAACCTGTAACCATGTACGATTGTTAAGCATCCACACTATTAAAATATTATCGTGAAGCAAGGAAAGATCCTCTATGCAGTCATTCAAAATGCTTAAAATAGCAGAATTTCCCTCAGCTCTGGCCCGATCTTTAAAAAAAGAAAGCAAGGTGTAAATAGATACAGGCCTTATCTAACATTTCTGCATTTTAAAATAATTTAAGAATAGGAAATACTCAAGATGGAGGAAAGTCCCAATCCGGGAAGAATTTAACCAAATATTTCTGGTTGTGATAGAATTTTCAGTGAAGACTGAGACTTTATTTACAACTCAAGAGTTGTAGATAAAGTCTACCACAGGTGTTCAACAAGAAATTGCAGGACTGTTTATCACATTCGAAAGCGTAATGTTTCCAAAAACATGCACCTAGATCTCTGGGAAATGCTTAAACTGTTCTCTTTGGAGCAACTTAGGTGCGGGATCATCTCAGGGTTTGTCCCAGGGAAAAAATCAAGCACGAACCGCAAATTGGAGTCGGCTGGCGATAAATGACTTAACCATTACCATTTGTTGAGGAATATTTAGCTGATGTTTTTAACAGATAGAGTGACTACAGAGGCTATATGGGTTATGGAGGTGGGCGTAAAGCAAAAGTTATTCATTGAATCAATATAATTTACGACATCCCAACAAATTCGCGGGTATGTTCTTATGCTAGAAATCATTTAGAGAGAGAGAGAGGAGTGTGTGTGAAGGAGAGAGAGTCACTCTTTGTGCTACTGGTAATACGTAATCCAGTACAATATGTCACATGATCAGACCGACGGTGATTAAGCTGGCAACCCTACCAAAATTACTTGTTAAAAAAAATTAGTTTTCATTGGACAACCTGCGAGATAAAAAAACAAAGCTTGTGAAAGGGCTGGTGAACTTAGTAGAGTCAATGGCCATCCCATCCAACAGTTGGGAGTGAGTGACCCAAGAGATCTCTCTGGGAGAAGGAAATTCCAAAATAACACACACCTCATAAATAATGCAGTTTTATATACTTTTAGTTTTTATAAATTAAGATAAACAATGTGCTATTTTAGTCTAAAATATACTCTCTTTCATTTTCTACAATGCACTTCCATCTATATGGTAAATTTGGAAGGCTCCTCTTCCAACATTCACTTGTCCGTGACGAAAAATACTCCTCCAGTACTGTTCTGACTTCGTCTACGGAATTCTTTTTTTCGTCCAAATAATTTTGAAGACTGAGTAATAAATGATAATCAGATGAGGCAATGACCTGTGTATATGATGGGGGGGGGGGCATCGTTCAAACTACTCCAACCTTTGGAATGTCATCTTCGTTGCCGAGCATTATCTTGATGGAGGAACAACTTTCGTCTTCAAACCAAAGATAATCGTTTTTCTTCTAGCCGCTCAAACTACTCGCAGATTTCCTTTGTTATCGTTTGGTTTGGGTTTAAAAATTCAAACTGGACTAAACCTTTCATATTCCACCAGACAGATAGCAACACCTTACGTGGTGAAGACCTTCTTTAGCCTGGGGTGCCGGTGTTTTTCCTTTCCCTACCCAATTTGTCGTGACATTTAAATTTTCTTATTGTTAAATAAAATCTCATGAAACCATTTCTCTGTCATTTATGACGTGTTATATATATATATATATATATATATATATATATATATATACATATATATATATATATATATATATATTGCAAAATATTTGAATATTTCTTTAGTGTTATATCCTGCTGAATAAAATTGTTGCAAAGTAAAGCAAAATAAAGGTAGAGATTTCATTTTAAGCAAATATTGCGATATTGTGTTTATCCAGCCCAAGGAAATACAAAAAGGCATATCACACGACTTGTAATAGGATAACAGATAAGCTAGATATATAAATGCCTTACGATACTTCCGGAGTTACAAAATAAAATTGAAGAAAAAAAATCATATCGTAAAGCAACACAGAAAGGTATATGCTAAAATTTATTTTATTTGTTTAATCAGTTTAAATGTCCTTCGGCACTAAATTACTCTTCATAGAGTGCCCCCAGAAATAAGTTTGTTTCATTTGCCAAGAAAATATTGCTGTGAAGAAGGTAGAAGTTATCAGATGACATTACATGAGGGACCATATTTCTGCTCCATAGAGGAAAACGGAGAGGACCGACGCGTTGAAGATGCAGAGCTCCGTCTTCCAGGAGATAGAGTCGTGACGCTAAAAGGGTTTCCATGGGGAGTGCATGATCCCGGCAGTCAGACTACGTCTGCAGTTGATTTCCGGAGTCAGGTCTCCATTTTTGGTGACTGTGAAGCCCAAATAAATGAAGGAACTGACAAATTCCACGACGTCAGGGCCAATATGGAGATCACACGGCAAAGTGGCACCTTTCTTTTTCTTCAGAAATGATGTGAATTTAGTACTGGTTTCTTGTAAAACTGCAACTGCCTTCTGGTCTCTTGTAAAAATGCAACTGCCTTCATCTCGTCGCTGATCACATTGTAAAATCTTTAGCCAATATCTTTCAGGTTTTTAGAAATTGAAAAGTAAACTAAAAAGAAACCTAAAGTAGTTTCCCTTGTAAAACACACGCCAAAGTAGCACTGACTATTTTCAATCCTTTCCTCTCCAGATTTAAAATAGTCTGGAATACCCTTCTCATTCACGTTTTTATTATAAACATCGATATATAGATGCTCAAATTAAATAAAGTCGAACGGATGCGGTTTAAGAAAGATTTGATAAAGATATCAAGCTTGTTAAGTGACAACATAAAAGCTCCAATGTTGGTTATTTAGTATATAACTTTCATGTGTCCACTAATCGGTATTCCATTGTCAGTTCGTAAACGATGTTTGTATACGTGTAGAATATATTCAAAACAACAGAAGACCTTTGAGTAACAACAATTCATGCTTTGGAACTGACTTAGTGATTTGGTTTCCATTTCCGGCTGTCACCACCTCAAACAAATACTACGGTCATTTTGCACCGTTGTCACGTGTGTTATTCTAATTTATTAAAGATTTTAATTAATGAAAGACTAGTTGGCTGTGAGTTTGCTCTTGCTAGCATTTAACTTAACCTTTGATTTGTCCTTTACAGAATGAATTCTACCAGTTTAAAAACACATGCGTTATTGATTTTTTTCTCTTTATTGATATCCATTTATCTGCTTGCACGTATTTGACTGCATAACGCATTATTCAATTGGTTTTGTAAAACACGAAAATAACAATGAATATTCTTACAAACAAAATTATGTAAACTTACCTTGAATTATGCTGAAACTTAAGATCATATGCTATGTTTGAATTCTATCCTCTTCTTACTTGTAGCCTAAAACCATGTGCTGTGTAATTATTGCTGCATTATTCTACCAACTAAATCAGAAAGTGTTTATTTTTTTTATATGCAGAAAATAAAGGGGAAAAGTACATACTACATATTATTGTTGTTATCTCTACGAACAATTTCTTAATTTCCCACAGATACTTCTTGTAACTCTTGGTGAGGAAGGAATTCTATATACACATTATCGAGCGAAGGAACTGGTATAAAGAAAACATAATTAATGCTAGAAAAGTTGCTGATATTCGATGGGATATGTAATGGTAAAAGTTGCAAGTCTTCTCATAAATTTTTGACCTTGACTCTATTCAACAAGTCGAAAAAAACGTGTTTTTGTTCAAATTGATGGTTGAAATCAGTTTAGCACTAGATTAGCATTAATTGAGTAGTCCTGTGGTTAAAGACATTTCATCCACGACCATCTCGTCTTTTTCAAATATAGTACATATAAGACTACATCATTATCTGACTCATCTTGAGACAGTAGTGTATGAATTGAGGGAAATTTAGCAACTACACAGAAGCTCACATCTGAAATAACATTAAAAATTAAAATGTTTATTTTTCAATGCATTTCATAAGGTAATGTGTGGAACAGTTGTTCCTTACCTACAAACAAAAATCAGATTTCTTTCAAAGAAGCATGTATTAAAATTAATTATCGCTTTTTGGGGGTGGGGAGCTACTAGTAATTATCACAAGGTTTTATTTTCTTTCTCCAACTAAGAAAGAAATTTCAATTTTTTTTTTCTACATAAACATTCAGTAGAGCACTCAACAACTCATACCATTTGCTTATTTGAATTATTCCCCATCCGAATTTATTTCTTTAAAAATCCTTGGCAACTGATCAAGTAAGTTAGAGTTGACACTTTTATACTGACGAGATACAGTAGAACGAAACCTGCTCATAATTGTCCCTTATCTGTTCAGATAAGCATTTCTCCTCTTCTAAGCAAGTGTAAGATGTAAAATTGGTTGGCACTGGAAGGGTGCCACACAATTCCTTACATAAATGCTAGAGGAAAAATATCGGAACAAGAAAACATCCGAACATAAAAACAATCCTTTTATTTTGTATGTACAAAAATTTACACCTTGGGACAATCAGTAGACAGGTCTGATGTGGAAGCAGCAAAGTCGGAGTTAATCATACTTTGTGAAGGCATTATTCACAGAAATTCAGCTACACAGAGCTGGTCAAATACCGATCAGCAGCAGAGGCGAATAGGAAGCTGCTGAGGACACGTCTGCATAGTTCAGCGGCTGCATCTCGAGTCCGAGATACAAGAGAACTCTGCTGCTGCTGCTGCTAGTTTTCTGCGCATGCGCATCAGGGACCTTTCGGCAGGCCTTTCAGAAGGTTCCAATCCTGTGCATGCGTGCTGGAGACCCTCAAAATGACGTCACTACAAGGCTCCCCCTCGAGTGCGGAAGCATGAAACAAGATTGTAGTGGCTCCAAAAAACAAGATGGCTACCGATCACCCAGAAGATGTGGCACACGATATGACAACTCAAATATCAATACAAAAAGAAATAAACATACACAACAGTTTTTTTGTTTTTTTTACACAAAATGTTCAAGAGTAAAAAAAATGAAATGGGCCAAGAGAAAAAAAATGAATGTCAAATGTAAACTGTTTTTGAAAGTTTCTTGGCCAGTGAACAGTTCTGCCTGATCTTGTAATGTAAGGTTTGCTCGAGGCAGGCTGCGACGACGAAGGTGGTGTTGTCGGTGATGGTGTTGACAAAGGTGCATGTGTAGGTGATGGTGTTGCCAAAGGTGCATATGTAGGCTCAAAGGCGTGACAGTGGTGTCATCAAAAGATGTATACACCTCAAAATATGCCTTTTTAAGCCGATCTACAGAGACGGTCTCCGAACGACCATTCATCTCGATGGTAAAAACTTTGGGTGTGCGAGAAAGCACACGAAAGGTCCTTTATAAGGAGAAACAAGAGGTCCCTTGACAGAGTCACCTCGAACAAAAACATGCGACCAAGAGTTCATATCCGGTGGGACATGAGAGGGTGAAGATTGTTCCCGGGAAACCATGGGCAGAAGATTTGAAAAATACGTGCGAAGTCTGGCGACATAAGACACCGGATCATGGAGCTGTGAAGTGTCTGGCACCAACATCGTACTAGGCAATGCTAGTGTGGTACCATACAGTACCGCAGAAGAAAAACCCAGGTCTGCCTTGACAGCAGTACGACAATCAAGAAGAACAATTGGCAGAAACTCAGTCCAAGACTGTGGATCTGAAAAGGCACGTAGAGCAGCCTTAAGCTGTCTATGGAACCGTTCAACTAATCCGTTTGAAGCTGGATGATAACTGGTCGTGCGAATGTGGTGCACACCTAGAATACGTGACAATTCACGAAATAAAGAGGCTTCAAACTGACGTCCACGATCAGTACTTAATCTGGGCAGAACTCCGAAACGGGAAATCCAGTTAGAAACAAAAGCTCGAGCAACAGATTCAGCAGAAATATCTGCTATTGGAATGGCTTCTGACCAACGGAAGAAGCGATCGACACGTGTTAAAAGATAAGAGAACCCGCGACTCACAGGCCATGGTCCAACCAGATCAATGTAGACATGGCGAAAACGGGCCTCCGTTGGAGGCAAGTGTCCAAGTGGGGCACGAATGTGCCGATGAATCTTGGACGGTTGGCACTTGGAGCAAGTGCGTGTCCAAGAGGTAATAGTGCGACGCATATTCGGTCAGAAAAACCGAGCAGTGATAAGCTTAAGGGTAGCAGCGATGTCAGGGTGTGATAAGTAGTGCAGTGTCTCAAACTCTGAGCGTTGATGATTCTCAGGCACGAGTGGCCTGGGAGAACCAGTGGAAGTATCACAAAGAATAGTACCTTCAGCTGACGGAAGCAGAAGATAGGCAAACTGGCAACAGGAAAACTTAGGCGAAGTTAAGTCTAACGATGCCAAAGGTGGTTGCTCAGTAAATTAATTTAAGGAGTTTCTTCTTCTTTCGTTTTGTTGTTGTTGTTTGCGCACAGCATTTTATGAGATAACTCTTTTATTTATTAGTTTTACATCAGCGGTACCCAACTTTTTTTACACACACGAACTGGTTCATGCATGTCGATTTTTCTACGGACCAAGAGATCACGCACAAAAGAAAGTACAATAAAGTGCAAAGTATGTAATTTAATTAATACATACTTATTACATACATAATACAGTGGTTAGGGCAGCGGACTCGCGGTCATAGGATCGCGGTTTCGATTCCCAAACCGGGCGTTGTGAGTGTTTATTGAGCGAAAATACTTAAAGCACCACGAGGTCCCGGTAGGGGATGGTGGCGAACCCTGCTATACTCTTTCACCACAACTTTCTCTCACTCTTACTTCCTATTTCTGCTGTGCCTGTAATTCAAAGGGTCAGCCTTGTCACACTGTGTCACGCTGAATATCCCCGAGAACTACGTTAAGGGTACACGTGTCTGTGGAGTGCTCAGCCACTTGCACGTTAATTTCACGAGCAGGCTGTTCCGTTGGTCGGATCAACTGGAACCCTCGACGTCGTAAGCGACGGTGTGCTAACAACAATGCAGGCTATCTTTCGGCAGAAATCTATGATGTATTGAGTGAGAGAATCTCATTATTTCATTTGCTAAACAGAGCTGAACAGTCAAACACACACTCGCACGTTGTCATGTACGACTGACGTCACTTACTTATTCCGAATCGTGTAGAAACACACTGCAAGCTGCCACAGTCAATAAAATATGAATACAGTTTACAAATTTGTTCCTTCTGTGCGGTCCGGTAGTTGGGGACTCTTGTTTTATATAGTTATCATATCTCACTATGTAGCCATTAAGTCAATGGTAAACGAAGAGATAGACAAAATCAAACGAAATAAATGCGGACAGTGATGACTTGTTTCCTTCTTTCTTTCAAATTATAATAATTGCAAGTCTGAATTTAACAAAGATAATTTACTGACGAGAAACAAGTTCTACCAGAAGAAGGGAAAAAAAACTCCTACATTTAGATTATGTTCCATGAATTACAAAATTTTTCTAACTATATTTGTTAGTCCGATTAGTAAATTGAGTATGAAACAAAAACAGTTACATGAACTCAATATTGTAGTGAAGGAAGTACCATTTCAAATATTTGCGTCGTGGTCATACATCACCTTAGCTTATAATTTATATTTCAGTGTTCTATGTTTAACGTGGTGGATATGGATATTTAAGGGAAGCAAAGTTCTTATACATTTCGTTTATTAAACTATCAAAGAAAAAATTGGTAATATGCGAGCACTAATACATAATATTTACTCTATATATATCTTAATTTGTCCCCTTCATCATGTCTGCATCGGTGGTTCAGTGGTAGAATGCTCGCCTGCCACGCGGGCGGCCCGGGTTCGATTCCCGGCCGATGCAATTATTTTTTTATTTCACTTTACATTCAAATAATGACGTTAATATTGTGAATGAGTTCATTGTAACCATTTAGAACGCCTACGTATTTTAGTACACATTTATGCTACTTATATAAACAATAATTCGCCGTTGTACACCTCAGTTCTGCTGCTGGATATACTAGTCTTTTGTCGAAATTATCTATCGATCGTCTGTCATTTATGCATAATGAACTCACCACCTGCAGTTAACAAAAAGGCTAGTTAATTTCAACGCCAATAAATATTGTTTTTAATTTGACCCTGCCAGTTTATATCGATTTTCCAACCTAACTCATATCAACACAGACCACCATTTCTAGTGACCTTCTATATTTGTAATATGTGTATGTATGTGGTAAGGTCACGCTACTAATTGTAATTCCAACAAAAACAGCAGGATAAATCTATTCACGAAAAACGTGGGAGGAATGGTGTTAAGAATCTGACTAAGAATCCAATTAACAAGGGACTCAACTCATAGAAAACGACTTCCTCCTCTCGAAATATGGCTGTCCAGTATATTTGCCGATATCCTGGTATCTTGTTAATTTCGGCAAGACCATTGTTAAACTTTACTCGAACTTTCCTACATAAACGTCAACTGACAAATACGAATTTATCCAAACTTTCCAAGATTTCGTTGACCAATGGCAAAGCTGGGAAACTGATGCAAGCCTACGAAGAATTCATTGGTTTGTCTGATGTGAAAGCAGCACAGAGTAAGGTTATTGAAGTGAGTCACATAACTTCTGTCCTTTTTCCCGGTTATTACGCACCTTATCAGATAATTAACTACGTATTCTTCACGTCTATGAATCGCATGAACAGACAGAAACCAAGTTAAACTTTTTTCTCATCTACATGAAATAATCTACAGAGTTGTCATAATACCTTTTCGTCATTCTGCTGTTAAATTCTAAGGAAGTCGACATTGTATTTCCTTTTTCTTTTCTTTTTCGGGTTCAGTCGCCTACACAGTAATTGGTTTTGTTCCTTTCTTTTCAACAAAGATCTGACATATTACTTAAATTATCGTGTTCCTAACTTTGATCGGTTGATTTTTTAAAGTTATCTTTTATTCCGTCTGTATTCACCGCCGGCAGCAGGTTGAGTTAAAATTTAACTTCACTAGTCCCACTCGAAATTGTAGTCCTAGATACAATATGACGGGGGGGGGGGAAGAACGATGGGAAGGTCTCGGCTGGAATGTCTCTGATTGTGGATCCGCAGGTTTAGGGATGATCCGGAGCTAATCAATAACATGCCAAAGGACACCTCTTAGTGATCTCTACATCTACTAGATATAACAGCCAAATCTTCCACATAGCATGTCCTATTTTCAATAAAGAAATGTACATTGGATGATGTAGTCCTCGATACACTATCTGAATAAAAGAAAAGATGGAACATCATTGATCATAGGTTATTATTCTTTCCCACACAATTTTTCACTGATCATCCCCTTCCTGTGCCATCAGTTATCTCTCCCGCTCCTCTGAGCTACATCTTAGACTTGTCATACCTTGTCTTTAACACCTCTCATATCTGCCATCATTCTTTCCAACCACTCATATATCTGCCATTGATGTTCCCTCACTGTTGTCACACCACTCACATTATGTATCTCTGACCTCCCTGTCACTATACATCATCTTGCACACCATCGCCCTATTTTTTTAAATCTATCTTCCTTCCTGAGCCACTTCTTTCTCTCTCACCTTACAATATTTCTTATTGACCATACCTCCACCTTTGTTCATCACTCTCTATATTCACCACTTCCCTACCCTCTCCTTAACCATCTGTTATTCTTGTCTAACACACTTATGAAATGTTTACGTGTGTGTGTATTAATAAGATATAGTGGTACAAGAAGGCACCAATCTTTGCTGGAAATAGCAGTCGATAATAATACAACGCTATGTAAAGCTTCACTGAAATATATACTGGTAAAGAAGTATGCAGGCAGCGAACTTAAAAAGTTTTCGTCTTACCTCAAGGAAGAACATCGTAAAAATGGACAATCCAGAATGGATAATCTAGGACCTGAGTTTCGGACTTTCCAAAATATGGTTGTTATTGTAAATTTGATTAGTCCTCATCAGCTAGATTCACCTGTGATGAAATTTTAAAATATATATTTCAGTGAAGCTTTACATAATATCATATCGTTATTGACTGTTATTTCCAGCAAACATTGGTACCTCTTTGCACCACTATTTCTCATTCTACCTTTACGGTGCTTTATTTGGCCAGAAAGTGATACTATTGTATTGCAATTGTTAAAAATTTATGTGGATATATATATAATATCGTCATCATCATTGTTGTTGTTATCAATTTATGTCCACTTTCCATGCTGGCATGGGCTGGATGAACTGGAGTAAGTTACCTTTACAGTTTGGTTTCTATACCTGATGCTCTTCTTTAAACGACCTATTGTACAGAGTGTATTGGATGCATTTTGTCATGGCACAAGTTCTGGAGACTAAAGGGATTATGTGCATATGTGTATATATGTATATGCATGTATATATATCAAACAGATGTGTTTTAATACTATTCCACAGCCATACCAACAATCCAATAATACTAATCCACACACATGTATGTGTGTGTGTGTGTATGCATGTATATATGTATGTATATATATATGTATGTGTATATATATGTATGTATTTATGTGTATCTGTATGTATATATGTATGTGTGTTTGTATATATATATATATATATATATATATATATGTATATATATGTATGTGTATATATATGTATATATATGTATGTGTATATATATGTATATATATGTATGTGTATGTATATGTATGTATATATGTATGTGTATGTGTATGTATATGTATGTATATATGTATGTGTATGTATATGTATGTATATATGTATGTGTATATGTATGTATATATATATATATATATATATATATGCATATTTGTATGTGTATATGTATGTATATATATGTATGTATACATATATCTATGTGTGTGTATATATGTATGTATATATATATATATATATATATATATATATATATATATATATATATATATTTATATGTATATATATATATGCAAAACACCCACACACATATATAAACCGCTGTTAATTGATCACACCAAGCTTGAGGAAATTGTTATATCGATGAGGTCCAATATGACCAAAACATGTCTATAGCAGATCAAATTTTTCCCAAAGCATGTAAATTAGGTTTTGGAATTACCTTCCCTTTTTTTTGAAGGTATTAATAATTACTGTTAGGTTTTGGGTTTTTTTTTCCAATTAAGAAGAGAATTTTTATCACCCTGTAACTATAATTCATGCTATTGGTCCACTTAAGTCGTTTCATTATTTCATTAATTTTTTAAAATTATGCTTGCAATATGTTGTCATTCAGCATAAACCTATCATAAATATACATATTCATCTCTTTTACAGTCTGAGAAAAATTTTTTGAAAATTCAAGAACAGCGCCGCCAAAAAAGTCATGAGCTTTTTGAAATTCAAATGAGTCTTCGGAAGATCAATGCTGAGCTGGAGAAGATAAACCGAGCCGATGATAAATACTTGGCATTGCTAACTCAAGAGCATGCAATCATACAGAGAGAGGCAAACTTAAACAATGATTTAAGCGATCTTGAAAAGCTAGAGAAGGAACATTTCACAGCTCTATCAATATCAGTACGAGAAAGTCATGAAAAAGAACGTGCTCAATCTGAGAAAACCAAATATTGGTCTGTTATTGGTTCCATTATTGGTGCCTTGCTAGGTATAATTGGTACAACCATAAACAACAAAATGAGAATGAATGAGTTACGTTCAATTGTGACCAAATCTACTGAAGAGGGGCAACAGCAAAGGGATTTAACAGAGAAGGTAATTGCTGCTTTAAAGAAACAATTGGCTTCAACAGAGGCTTTCATCTCTGAATTACATGGAGTATTGAAATCAAATGTGTTAACTCCAGCAACTCTCTCTAATATGGGAGAACAATTTATTCATTACAATAAGGAACACTCTAAAGATTCAACTGCTGCTTTCTTAACTGGTAGCTCCCAAAAACTGGAGCAGCAAACTGCAGAGTTATTGACCTGCCTTAAACACCAGGACAAATACCTAACAATTGAACTGGCAGCCATTAAAGAACTCTTACAAAAAACTCATGTGGATGTAAACAAAGATGGCATTATCTATATTAACCCTGATATTGATCACCATCTTGAAGATAATAATCGGAAACTGGAACAACGCTTGAAATTGCACTCTTTAGCAACAGTGACTTTCATTTATGCAGCATTTGCTTTAACTCTGCCTGTACTGTATTCAATCTTTCGAGGGAACTGAATCATTGTGATTTTTTAGAAGAAAAAAAAGAAAAAAATTCATGGTATGAATTTTATCTGAATCTGTGATAGCAAATTTTGTATCTACACAATGCCTTCCTGTTTTGTTTTTAATGATTTATTTGTGATTTCTCATATTTTCTTATAAGACTTGAGAGATTTGCTGATCATTTAAATTGTTATTTTCGTAGACTGATGTTGATATTGTAACATCATAGCAGCATCTACTAAGATATAAAGATTAACAAATGAGGTGGGTGTGGGATTATATTGTATCTTTTTGATTAGCTATTGAAAGTTTCATTTTTGTATAAATCACTTGAACGATTTTTTTCAACAATGATTGCATTTTCTGCTTCCAGGCACAAATGTAAAGATGTCTGCTTTTATTACATTGAGACCTTAAACTGATTCAAATTGACTGAACAATTTCTAATAACCATTTCCATCTGACTCTCAATACACAAAAACTATAAATGACAAGACACCAAAACATTCTTCTGCCAATCACTATATTCTTCATTAATATTTTAAAAAATAAGAAATAAAATAGAAACCACTTTAAAAGATGAGGAAAACAATTTTGCGTAATGACATTGGAAAATTTCTTCGGAATGCTTTTAGCATGAAAAACATACATTTAAGTGTAGGCTACTATACTTAATGTATCCTCATTCTGTTGTGTTAATCTGCACTTGTCAGCACAGTTCATAGTAATTTGTTTCAAACCATATGGTCTCTTTTACTACATTTCCTCCAATGACTTGTGGACCCTGAGAACTTTTCTAAGTACTATCATAAGATGGATACAGTATCTGTCTACTTGCTTCTGGATCACAAGTTCATATCCACTGCTGGCATATTCTTGTTTTCCTCAGTTTAGTTATAAATACTAGATCAATTTGTAAATGCTCTGCCTTAGACCAGAGTCAACTTTGCCATTAGGTCTGAACTCTGATTCTGGTTACAGTCTTTTCCATGTTAAACTCTTCTATCATGAAGCATCTTCCTCCATTAGATAGCTATTATCCTTTAACCGCAAGCAATTTCCTTCGTCTTTTTCATTTGGTTCTAACTGTATAAATAACATGATAACTCTGTATTACCTCAATTTCAATTCCCACTGCAGGCCCAGGTTCTATGATGAGTTATAATTCCAAAGAATAAAGTCTACCAAACCGAAGTAAATTCAGTCCAACATTATTGTTCCCCTGTAATCACTACCAGAAACTTCTGACATACATAATTAATTAACAGTAATCACCCTCTGGATAATCCCAGCCAATGCACTAATGCAAACCTGAAGAAACCTTATTGCTCTGCCACTTCTGCACTCACACAATGAAGTGCTAGTCTATATGAGTAATGTTTATTGGGGTTCCCTGATACCAACAACAACAACAATCAAAGAAAAACAATCAACTTTTATCTTCCTAATGATTGAGTTACATTGATACATTATTTATATTATTTACATTTGACGGATATTTGTCCTCATCTTGTTTGTTGTTAACACAACATTTCAGCTGATATACCCTCCAGCCTTCATCAGATGTCTTGGGGAAATTTCAAACCTGGGTTCTCATTCCTGTGGTGGTGGCGGTGTTGTTGTTAACCACTACAACAATAGAAGAGAATATGACCAAAGACTGCATGTACTCCATCCCATGCAGCTGTGGTAGGTTATACAAAGGCGAAACATGCCACCCTCTCAAAATAAGGGTAGGTGAACATTACAAAGCTGTGACACGAGGAGATATTGATAAATTGAGTATAGCTGATCATGTATGGAAAAATGGAGACCGCCTCCCTCTGTGGGAAGAAGTTAAAATAATAGACAGAGAACACCACTGGAAATACAAAAACTAAAAGAAGCAGCACATATGCTAGGGCACAACAACCTCCTAAGCAGACCGAGTGCAGATATGAATAGCATGTGGGAACCGGTATTAAGGAAGGATAGGAAAATATTAGATTTATAAGCCCTAAAATTCACTTCATAATTGCCCACGGGCATATGGCTTAGTGGTTAAGAGCACAGGCTATTAACCCCAAGATTCCGAGTTTGATTCTAGGTAGTGACCTGAATAATAATAATAATAATAATAATAACATTGAAAATTACCTTAGGAATGAGAACCCAGGCTTGAAATTTCCGCAAGACACCTGATGAAGGCGGGAGGGTATACCAGCCGAAGTGTTGTGTTAACAGAGATGAAGACAAATATCCATCAAATGTAAATAATGTATTCAAGTAAATAATGTTCCTCATCTCTTAAATATAGAACTGTAAAACTTCATTCATATATGAACTTCAATAAATAAGTTTCTTCACACTGACTGATCACAAAAATATCTCATACAAAAATTTTTTCAAATGCATTCATGGGAATGATTGGTATTTCCTTCCCAGAAGCATTTATGTGTGTAATATATGAAACTATGGACAAGAAAGAGGTTTTTTTTTAATATTAATGTGTATCTGAGTTAGACTGTCACTTCCATACATTATTGTATGAAGCAATAGTGAAGAGTCAGTTCAATATTATTGTTTCCCTATAATCATGAATAGAATCTTCCAACAGAAATCTTAACAAACTGTGTACCACTGCTAGATAATCCTACTCAAAGCACCCACATTTCCCTATCATTATTGATATATCATTTCCCAAATTCTGTTCTATAGACTTTGCCCAATCATCTGAATTTGCTTGTTAGTTTTGACAGAAGAATTGTGCATTGTAGTAACTGAATACACTTATTGATCTTTTTAAGGGTTCTTGTCACGATTTCAAATTTTGAAATTTGATATAAATTAGTGAGGCAGAGGAAATCAAAATCTCTTTAAGAATGCAAAAAAAAACAAAATCGAATTTATGCAATGAGTAATGTAGTGTATTGCAACTGAGTAGATAACTATAATATGAAGAGAAGTATCATCTTGGAAATGCCTGACACAAAGCAAACATTTATATGCCTTCGAACATGGTGTCCTGTAAAAAGAATTTTTTTTTTATTAAAAAAAACATAAAATTTAACAGTAGAAACAACAAATTCCAAAATAATATTCTGTAATAAAAGTAATAGAAATCATCAAAAACAAGTCTCCTGTATCTGTGGCTTCTCGTCAGATTATACCATTATGATGTGTGCTAATAGAGCTCTTTCTAACCCACGTTCTATCAATTCTGTGCCCCAGAGTTTGGTTTTGTCTGCAAACTCTTCCTCCTGTACATCAGTGACTTACTTGCTGTCACTTCTAACAATGGTCACTCCTGCGAAGATGATATCATACCACCCTTCATTTCTCCAAACATCATTCACATGCAGCCTAGACATCTCAAACCAAATCTACATTGATTCCATGAAATAAAATGCCATAAACATTCTCCAGTGGATTATGTCAGTTTTGTCAACAATCAGTACTCAATCATTACACAGGAGCAATACAAAGAACACAATCATTAAACATATCCTCTGCCCCTACCCCTCTCACCTGTTCTTCTGTTGCACCTTCACTAACTTGTACCTTGAAGGTACATCCTGATATTTCATTACCCCCTCTTTTCTCCTTTTCCAGCTGGAGTAACCATGTGTCTCCTCTACAAGACACTTGTTCCTAGTTAACTATCATGCTGTAGCCTCTCAATACCTGGCATAAACCACTTCCATCAATACTACCTCCCCTCTATCAAAGGGTCTTCTTTTGCAAGCTACTTGATGATCTTATTAGTACTGTTGCTATGGAAAAGCACCTAGTGTACTCTGTAAAGTGGTTGGTGTTAGGAAGGGCATCCAGCTGTAGAAACCATGTCAAATCAGAAACACAGACATTGGAACTTGACACAATCCTCTGACTTGTCAAATGCTTTCAAATCATCTAACTCATTCCAGCACATCATGTGCATGTTAATTCACAATGATGATGGTGGTGGTGGCAGTGGTGGTGGAAAACATTATAGCCTCACCACACCCCACTCCTTCCTTAAACATAAACAGTTTATAATTAGAATTCTCAAGATTGCTACATATACTCTTTTACTTGTTTCAGTCATTTGACTGCGGCCATGCTGGAGCACCGCCTTTTAGTCTAGTAAATCAACCCCAGGACTTATTCTTTGTAAGCCTAGTACTTATTCTATCGGTCTCTTTTGCTGAACTGCTAAGTTACGGGGACGTAAACACACCAGTATCGGTTGTCAAGCGATGTTGGGGGGACAAACATATACACACACATACATATATATATACATATATACGACGGGCTTCTTTCAGTTTCCGTTTACCAAATCCACTCACAAGGCTTTGGTCGGCCCGAGGCTATAGTAGAAGACACTTGCCCAAGGTGCCATGCAGTGGGACTGAACCCGGAACCATGTGGTTGGTAAGCAAGCTACTTAGCACACTTTGCCTTCACTGAGGATCTCTCCTAACAATTGCAGATCAAAAACATAGTCAAAACAGCATCACATAGACATCTGTAAGTATTCCAGATTCTCAGCAATTTTTAACTTTCTACAAAGTTCAAGACCCACAGTGGAGTACCATTCCTAGATCAGAGATAGTGTTGCTGTTATACACTGATGTCCTAGAGCATCTAAAGAAGCCATTCAGCTGACTGGCATAAAGTCACTCACCAACACACTCCAAGCTCTAGTCCATAGACATGTCATCCTCTCTTTTTTTTTTCACTGATACTGCAATGGCTTCAGCTCCTTAGTGCTGACTGGTCTCCTGCCATCTCTGTTTGGGCATCCTCAATTCACTTGTATCTCACCTCACCACTCATATTATGTCCACTACTAGTACCAAACCCTATACTAACCAGTCCTTCCTCTCCAGAGTGTTGGCCCTCTGGAATCTTCTCCCCACACATGTCTCATTTGCATCTCTTCAAGAGGAATTTTAAGTACACCAACCTTACCAGTTTTAAATAGGTTGCAAAGGCCATAGGAACAACATCTTTCTTCAGACTAAACAAATAATTGTTGGCACTCTGTCACTTACGACGTCGAGGGTTCCAGTTGATCCGATCAACGGAACAGCCTGCTCGTGAAATTAACGTGCAAGTGGTTGAGCACTCCACAGACACGTGTACCCTTAACGTAGTTCTGAGGGAGATTCAGCGTGACACAGTGTGACAAGGCTGACCTTTTGAATTACAGGCACAACAGAAACAGGAAGTAAGAGTGAGAGAAAGTTGTGGTGAAAGAGTACAGCAGGGTTCGCCACCATCCCCTGCCGGAGCCTCGTGGTGCTTTAGGTGTTTTCGCTCAATAAACACTCACAACGCCTGGTCTGGGAATCAAAACCGCAATCCTATGACCACTAGTCCGCTGCCCTAACCACTGGGTCATTGCGCCTCCACAAAAACAAATAATTTTTTAAAAAAACATAATAAAAAAAGCAAATAATAAATATCATGAAACAAACAAAGAAATTTCTCAGTAAACATTTAAATTACAACATTTAAGAAATTGACAGCATGGGAAAAATCACATAACCTGTGACCAGCTTTAAAATTTGTCCCACTGCAAAATTTCAACCTCCACCACTGTACAAAGCTGTGGATAATAACTTAGAGCATGTATAAAGGCATGGCTGTGTGGTTAGAAGCTTGCTTCTCAACCACATGGTTCTGGGTTCAATCTTGCTGTGTGACACCTTGGGCAAGTGTCTTCTACTATAGTCTTGTGAGTGGATTTGCCAGACGGAAACTGAAAGAAGCCAGTTGTATATATATATATATATAATGCAAGAGAGTTAAAGGTTGAGGATTCAACCCACTAAGGGATAGTATCTATCCAATATACTGCTGGGAGGGTACCCAATTATTCTTACACTATTGTTATACCAAGTGTAATAAGTGGGTGCGGGTAAAAGGGGGGTTATTTTACCCTAAATTTATATAGCAATAAGAAAATGGAGGAGAATATGCGGTATCCATCGACTTGCAGACAGTGTATTCCGTTGAATTAATTTATTTTGTAACTAAAATTACAAAAACCACTCAAAATAAATTAAATAATTCAACGGAATACACTGTCTGCAAGTCGATGGATACCACATATTCTTCTCCATTTTCTTATTGCTATATATATATGTATATATATATATATATATATATATATAAATATAGAATATGAGAGGTTTAGTTCACTGGTGATCTAAATGAATAGGTACACTGTGTAGATGCTATAACTGGTCATCCCTTAGATTCCAAGTTCACAGCTGAGACTGGAGCTAGGGATCCGTAGTAGCCTTCTGAGTTAGCAGGTATATATTTGTGTGTGTGTGTGTGTGTTTGTCCCCTCCCCTACCATCGCTTGACAGCCAATGTTGGTGTGTTTATGTCCCCTATTACTTAGTGGTTCGGCCAAAGAGACTAATAGAATAATCACCAGGCTTACAAAGAATAAGTTCAGGGGTTGATTTCTTCAACTAAAAGGTGGTGCTCCATCATGGCCACAGTCAAATGACTGAAACAAATAAAAGAATGTATGGTGCTACTATGATATATACCTTACTATTTGTGACCTACCATAAAAGCTCTCTACCAAACAACTCACTTATGATCTTCAGCAATTAATCAACCTCCGAAATCAGAGGATTCTGAGGCAGAACTTATAAGAAGAACCATGGGGTATGCATAGATGGCCTCTCCCTTATTAAATTTTGCTAATCTATCTCCAGTAAAATTTTATTGTAAGCTATTTATATTGATACAACAGCTGGAGAATCTAATAATTTTATTTTATGATAAAAACATTACAAGTAATACCATGTTATAAAATGAATAGGATATATAATCCAACTATTTTGTCAATCCGGTATTGTCATATTTTATGTTAGTTATTCCTAGTCATCATACATAACTTAGCGGTTCGGCATAAAGTGGCCAATAGAATAAATATTAGGTTTTAAAATAATAAATCCTGGGGTTAGTTTTGTTCGACTAAAACCCTTCAAGACAGTGCCTCAGCATGGCTGCAGTCAAGGAAAAGAACAAAGCCAAAAAAAAAAAAAAAAAAAAAAAAAAGCAAAGTGAAATGGCTGTCAGAAAATGAACCTATATATTACATATTTCGCTCACCAAGAGCTTAGCACTACTTGCACAATTTAGGGTTCTTTTTTAAAACGGGGGCCACATTTTTCATTAATGTTTTACGTAGTGTTTTTGGTACCGAAAGACTTTCAAACTTCGTATACTTATCTATTTTGTGTTATAGAACAGAAAAATACTTTTGTATTCGAATTTATTTCATGTAAAAAATTGTCTTATTTCGATAATTTCAACCATTCACTGACAAGTATTCAGTTGTTTACATTTACTCCTTTGGCTCATTAAGCGATGTAAAGCGTATTTAATCTCCATACCTTCGTTTTATTTGCTTTTTTCATTTTAAATTTGCTTTAACCCTAACCCTAACCCTAGGGTTAGGGTTAGGGTTAGGGTTAATTGTTTCAGAATCGTTTGTTTATGTAGTCGGCACTTAATGTATATCGGCTGAATGGACGTCAGTGATTGGTTGAAATTACAGAAATACGACAACTTTAACATGGAATAATTTATGGATTTCTTTTTTTTTAAAGAAGACTAAGAGAAAAAGATGTTTTATATGACACATTCTACCAGTGTTCCAAGTTTCAAAGTGTTTCGTTAATGAAAAATGTGGCCCCCGTTTTAAAAAAGATCCCAATTTAGGTTTATTTATTTGAAATACTGCTAAGTCTGTAAGCTAGCAGAACCGTTAGAGCATCGGGGGGGGGGGGGGGGGCCCACTTTGCTTTTTACAAGCATGATAGTAGGAGTCCATTGATGCTCATTCTTCAATCCTGTCCTATTCATCATAGTCGTTCAGTAATCGCATGACAACTCTCATATACTGATGAACTATAGCTGAATATCTGGAGGAGTTAGCGAGGAAATTCCAGGTATGGAAACTAGACTTATAATCGAAAGTGTTACAGATTATAGAAATGTTACAGAGGGGCGCGCGAACTGATATAGGTATATACACACGATTTGTCAACAAACGGGATATATTTTCCGTGACAAAACGCAGTGAGTAGCTTATTCGAACGTGCCTCAAGCATATTCGGATTGATAATAACATTACAACTATAGGAATGATTAAAAGAAACAAAGGGAAGTAATGTAATTGTAAGATATCAGAATTATGCACCTTGGATAAGATACCGGGAAAGAATTTTACTCTCGGGCCAGCTTTGATTGACAGACTTGTCAAAAACCTTCCTGCCATGACCATTATGCAATAGTTGTAGTTATTATTTCATTTATCCAATGCCTCGCTTTTTTTTCATTTAAGATCATTTCAGTGATATTTGGCTGCTATTTCTAACAGGTTAAGGGATGACATAGAGGTTCCACTGGCTACTGTATGAGAGTTCGGTTAAAGTGATTGCTTCACAGAACTCAAAAAAACTGCTTTTAGCAACACACCAGCTCCTTCAAAAATGATTTCAAAATAAATACATTATTTTTTTCACAATCTTATGGGACTAGAAAGACAAAAGATGTGACAACAAAATTACAGAGGCAGTTTGGGCATAGCCACAACATTGTTGAAACAAAGCAAAATGTTGTGACCTTGACATATTAGAGAAAATTCACATGCTTTATCATAAGGCACTGAACTAAATAGAGGAAAGGAGGTATCTAGTGCTATCATATGCAGACTTTTTGCTGATAAACCTAGAAATTTCTGCTGAGTCACAAAGAACTCTCTCTACACCAGCTGACACCACATGACCAGTCACTGTCTAGTTTCATTCCTGACTGTTCCATATGTGTATCACATGAAAACTTAGTAAAGATTTCGAAAGATAGTTATTTACACACTCGTGCATATATCCCATTTAAGATACAGGCAGACTTGTGGCTGAGAGGTTCAGTTACTCTGGAATTTTGAGCAAATGTCTGTTATAGGTCCAAACTGGAGGCTGTTTTTCATTTTCTTAATCCATGGAGAAATACCTAAATTAGCCCTGTGTATATAGCTATATAAGTTATATATATTGACATCTTAGACATATATAATTACAGAGGTATCAATTACTGGACCAGGTCATGAAAGTTACAGAAGGAAGTCATAGCTCAACTACTTAGGAAGAGAGTAAGCTTAGATGAGATGCAATTAGGTTTTGTGGCTAGAAGCATCACTGATACTATATTCCTAGTAAGACGACTGCAGGAGAAGCATTAAAAAATAACCCTTTATACTTGGCTTTTGACAACATGGAGAAAGCCTTTGACAGGGTCCCCCACTCCCTTATTTGTTGGTCAATGTGAAAGCTAGGGATAGGCAAGTGGTTGGTGAGAGTTGTACAGGGATACATCAGTAAGATGAAATTAGAGAATGATTATAGCAAGGATCAGTTCTCAGCAACCCCTTGTTCATCATAGTTCTCCAGGCCATAACAGAAGAATTTAAGACTGTGTAGTGGAATGCAATGTTGATGCTTCAATGTAAGTTGTTGGGTGTAGCAGATGGTGCTAGGTGTGCTGGACTGGCGTCGAAGGAAAACAATGAAGAAATAATAGGAATGTAGTTTACATTATCTATTTGGTCACAGTTGCATTCACGTTTTGGATACTGAAAGCTTGATTTGAAATATGAATAAATATGCTGCTACATACTTCAAGTCGGTGAAGTTGTGTAAGCGGACAAATGTGCATAGTAAAACAGAGAGAATGTTGATGGGACAAGACAGTACAAAGACATACTTTGTGTCTGTGTGTGCGTTCGCCCATTGCCTGTCTCATTGCTCTGTCTTGTCTCACTCTGTTGACTCTCTGTTCTCTGCTGGCTCATTGCTGGTTAACTACCCATGTGTCTATGGAACTCATATTTATAATGGCCCATTCTAGCTAGAAGGATGGATATACCATTATAACAGTGGCTTGTACCTATTTAGGTCACTTGTCCATCTGAACTTTCCGTGACACGGCCAGGTCAGAGGTCGAATGGAAACATCTATCACTTTAACAAGACAAAGGAATTTTCATGTCTGGTCAGCCAATAGTGGTGGATACAGTTTCAAATCTCAGCCTGGAAAATAAAATGTAGTTTCCATAACTGTCTGCCCTTAGGAGCTCTTCTACACTGGTAACTTTGCTCTTATGGCTGAATCATTACCAGGACTAGAGAAGAAATTTCAAGGTCTGGAATCAAAGGAACTTAGGGTTAATTTAGTAAAGACCAAAGTCCTAATAAGCAGGATGGGCAGCAGACAAATTACTAATCTTTTCAGAGTAGAAATTCCATATGGTGCAGCCAGTGCAAGCTATGGACACATAATAGGTGCAGTGGTATTGCAGGAAGGTTAACAGAAAAGTAGTCTTTGTGTGTGGCAGATGAGCAGGTGCAATAAACACTAAGAATGTACAGAAAATATACTTCCTCAAATGTCTGGTGGGATCATTAGAAGTAATAGATAGCTTCCACTACTTAGGCATCCAAGTTAACAGTGGAGAAGGACACTCTGAAATGTAGTTGCTGGAATAAGAACAGGCTAGGTAAAGTTCAGAGAGCTATTACATTTGTTGATAACAAAAGGCCTCTGCCTCAGAGTGAAAGGCAGATTGTATGATACTTATGTAGAAACAGCTATGCTACATGTGGAACAAGGCTGTGGAACATGGGCTGTGACATAAGAAGATATGTGAAGGCCTGAAAGAACTGAAGCCACATGCTCCACTAGATGTACAATGTCAGTATGCTTATAATACAAAGAGTAAATATATTGAAAGAAAATTGTGTATAAGAGTCATCAGATGAAGTGTGCAAGAAAGAAGTCTGTGCTTGTATGGTCATGTGATGCATAAGGATGAGGACTGCCTAAAGAAGTGCCTATCTTTAATTGAGGAAAGAATTTGTGGAAGGAGTAGAGACAAGATGATGTGAGACAAAATAGTGAGAAATGATCTTAAAACTGCTGAGCCTCATATAGATGACAAGTCCAAGATCTCTGACAATTTGCTGTGCTTAAGAAGACATGCCAGAGCTGAATAAATTTGTGGCCATCCATACATACAGGCAAGTCCTTTACGATCATGCCCCCCACCCCTACAAACCATCATCTCACTACCCATGATCATCACCCACTGCAGGCCCCTTCACTCTCCACCATGTACTTATCAGCACACTTTCCATGATCTAATATATCTACTATTCCCCAGCCACTCCATTTTCTCTCACCATCATTTGCTACAGACATGTCTTCCCCATCTCTAAATGTCCCTCACACTCTTATAGAAAATCTTCTCCCACCCTTATCCCTTCTGTACTATCTATACTCCCCTCACCGTTCCCCCAATACATTTCCAGCATCATCCATTTACTTCTCTCTCTCTCTCTCTCTCTCTCTTTCTCTCACTCACACACACACACACACACATTCTGACTGACTCTCTGAGTTACTCTATACTTTTGTAGGGTACAAATTAATTAATCATATACAAGAATGTTGTTGACAGTGACTTTGAAGTTTCAGCCAGCTAAACCATTATCAGACTGCAATGCATTGGAGTTAATTTTGCCTTTAGAGAGTCTCTGTTGAGTTAAAGTCATCTTTGGGTGTGTGGGCTTGAGGGGTGGGTGATTGGTAATTAGATTTTTATGGAAAGGTGTTTTGAAAAAATTTATGTTGATTAAATTTAGGGTTATGTTATTGTTCAGAATTTATTTATGCATGCAGGACTTTGTAAACAAACCAGTATTTTCCTTTTGTTAAATAAGTACAAGATGTGACAGTATTTTTGTTGCTTTTGGTATAATGGGATTTAATCCTTTTGCTTTCACAATATTAAGGTCAGAGGCACAAAGGCAACCCATCCATCAGACTTATAAGTCCTTTGAAACTGGACATAGGCGTAATTAGTAAAAAAAAATCATAGGTGCAGGAGTGGCTGTCTGGTAAGAAGCTTGCTTCCCAACTACATGGTTTTGGGTTCAGTCCTACTGTGTGGAACCTTGGGCAAGTATCTTCTACTATACCCTTGGGCCAACCAAAGCCTCATGGGTGGATTTGGTAGATGGAAACTGAAAGAAACCTGTCATGTGTGTGTGTGTGTGTATGTGTGTGTTTGTGTGTCTTTGTTTGTTCTCCCCACCATCACTTGACAACTGATGTTGGTGTGTTTTCGTCCCCATAACATAGTGGTTCGGCAAAAGAGACCAACAGACTAAGTACTAGGCTTACAAAGAACCACATTCAATAGCCCATTCTTCCATTCCAGTTTCAATAAATGAAATTGTTTTATATCATATGAGTATCAAACTTAATAAAGTACTTCCTCATACTCTTGAGAATTAGTGTAGATATGAGGTCAAGTGGAATTCATATTATAGCCATTGTTGATTGGGTTAATAAAGACTTCAGTAGTCAACTGTTGTACTTCAGTATATCTTGCTAGTCAATTAACACATAGCAAACATAGAGAGTATCTGAGGTTATTTAAGGGAGTGGATTATGCCTGGGGTGGGGGACTGATTGAACTTTAGTTAGAGTAAGGTCTGTCAGCACTAATTCTTATGTCATTCAGCTCCACAAAATTTCAAACATAATAAGTGAAGCATACTGTACTTAGTCTCAGTGTTTCGTGTTTCATAGCATGAAATGATTGAGGGAATTTATCTGTTTCTGACAACCAAGATAACAATGCCACTTCATTACAGCCTGAAGGTTACCCAACTGTGAAATCAAATTATCCAACACAAAAGAAAAGAAGGAAAACCCATCCACCCACTCACAATGGTGTATAAAAATAGTTGGAAATTTATGAAAAAAAAAAAGGAAAAGAATAACAAAAAGTATAAAACAGAGCTTTACTTGTTGGCTTGTTTTGATGACACCTGTTGTCATCGATGGTTGAGTTTAACCCTTTAGCATTCAGATTACTCTGTCAAATGTAATACTTACAAATGTTTTGAGTTAATCATGCATAATTTTGTACTTTTGAGATTTTGATGATAGGATTGTTTACTTTTAGCTTAAAATTGTAGAGTAGGTGGCATAAGAGAGCACATTTGACCAGTTTGAACATAAAACAGAATATTTTAGCTGGATATGGTCAGTTTAAATGCTAAAAAGTTAAAGTATATACTGGTTTAATTCTGTTATAAACCGATGTCCCTATCTAAGAAATGAGTGACAGATGTCTTCTCAAAACAAAACCATTCTGCATTGTGAAAGTTTAGCTAAGCTATTAGACATCGATGAGGAAGTCATGGCCTTTGAAGCCCGTAATTGTTGCCTTCTGAAAGAAGTTTGTCTTTTGCATTTAAAAACAAAATCATTCTTGTTGATTACATAGTAGTATATATATTCTGTTAGCCTGTTGGTCGACAGTCTTAGAACATCGGATAGAATGTATTGCAACGTTTTTTCTAGATCTCTGCATTCTGTGTTCAAATCCTGTCAAGGTCAGCCTTGCCCTTAATCCTTTCAAGGTTGAATAATAAAGTACCACCCTAGTGCTGGTACAGCCCTCTCACCTACCTGTCACATTCTGGATATTTGACATGGTGGATATTTGACATGGTGGATATTTGACATGGTGGAGACTGGAGAGCATAAATATTTCTAATAAGATTTTTGATGCTCACAACATTAGAGAACAAAAGGGAAAAGGGACTTGCTTTTAGTGGTGAGGGTGACTGGTTTTGTAGGATTCCCACGAGCAATCCTTGGAAGCCTCTCTTATTGGGGGAATTATTCATTGCTGGAATTTATTGTTCCCGTAATTCTTCCATTTACGCACTCTTTAGGTAATCCCACATTGTATTGTCCCATAATAACCTCGATCTTTTCCTAAATCCTTAGTGATTCATAAAGTAAACATCATTATTGCTGTTGTTGTTGCTATTATTATTGGATAAAAGAAATTATCATTATTATTATTGTTATTTATCATTATTATTTTATTATTATTGTTATTTTTATTCATTTACTGTTACTTAGATTGACTGCAATAAGCAAACAATAAAATGATGCCAACAAAAGTTTGAACTACTGACCTCTGAGGTAGTTAAGTTGACACTCCTAGCTACTTTGCCATACTGCACCGTGTAATTTCATGTAATTATTCCAACCTCCAACAACTCCATACCATGCCTTTCTCCCTTATTTCTCTACCCCTCTGTTTGTACTCAACCTATTTCTCCCTCCCTCTCTCATTTCTTTCTGCTTCCCATGTTTTACCTTTTGATTGTTCTTTCAATTTTTTTCTTCCCCTCTCTTTTTTTTTTACTAACTCTCTCTCCCACCTGTTTCTCTTTCTTTTCGGTAGTCTCCCTCACTCTCTTTTCTTTTTCTCTCCTTCTCTCTCTATCTATCGGTCTGTCTATCTATCTATTTTTCTCTCCCCACGTCTTTTTTCTCTATCTCTCTTTTCATCCATCTCTCTCTCTCTCTCTCTCTCTCTCTCTCTCTCTCAAATTCATTCAGTTTCACCCTCCCCACTCTCTCTCTCTCTTTCACCACGTTCTCCCTCCCACTCTGTCCAATTCAACCAGTCATAAAAAGAGTTTAATGGCCCATTTGTACTGAGGTTCAATTTATTTAGCTTAAACAGTTTAATTTGGTCAAAGTTGACACCAAACTTTCGTTTATAATTATCTAAAATTCTCTCATCAAAAACCCCAATTAATATCAAAAGATGCTTTCTCTTAGTTCAAGCATACAATATGTGCATGTCTGCATACACACAAATGCATATACATATAGTTATACAGTTGTAAAAGACAGACAGACAGACACACACACACACACACATATACATGCATACATACATATATATATATATATATATATATATATATATATATATATATATATATATATATAATGGCTAATAAAACTAATGGTTTACACCTGGTAGCTTACTGGTAAAGCATGGTCACTCACTTTCAGAGTGATTGCTAGGTAAATAACAAATGAAAGACAGAAGATGGAATATACGGGAATATATTATTAATCACAATTGTTGCGACTCCTCTTGTGGGACACAAAAACTGGTTCAGGAGTATCCGGTGGTGCAGACGTATTTCGTCGGGTGATAAATAGATAAAAAAATCTTGTTAAAATGACTGTTCCATAATGCAACTTTCTCTTTTTGTCTTCTGCAGTTTTATTTTTGGATCTTCTATGTATATGAAGAATTTTCCTCCGTCTGGCTGTTTGTCTCTCTACAAAACGGAAAGTTGCATTATGGAACAGTCATTTTAACGAGATTTTTTATTTATTTATCACCCGACGAGATACGTCTGCACCACCGGATACTCCTGGACCAGTTTTTGTGTGTCCCACAAGAGGAGTTGATGCTAGATGTGTCGAAACAATTGTTGTGATTAATAATATATTCTCGTATATTCCATCTTCTGTCTTTCATTTGTTATATATAATGTGTGTGTGTGTGTGTGTGTGTGTGTGTACAAAATATTTAACATACCTGCATAATGCAAACACACACATAGCTACATGGCTATATATACACATACATACAATTACAAGTACACACATACATATTCTTTTATTCTTTAATTTGTCCCAATCATTGGGATGCAACCATGCTAGGACATCTAGAAGAGTTAGCTGACTAAATCAACTCCAGTACTTACTTTATGAGTATCTGTTTGTTAAACTTCTAAGTTATGAGGATGCAAGGAAGTCAATGATCGTTGTCAGGTAGTGAGAGACAAATACCAAAACACACACACACATGTATATATATATATATATGTGTGTGTGTGTGTGTGTGTGTGTGTGTGTGTGTGGAGGCGCAATGGTTAGGGCAGCTGACTCGTGGTTTCGATTCCCAGACCGGGCGTTGTGAGTGTTTATTGAGCGAAAACACCTAAAGCTCCACGAGGCTCCGGCAGGGGATGGTGGCGAACCCTGCTGTACTCTTTCACCCCAACTTTCTCTCACACTTTCTTCCTGTTTCTGTTGTACCTGTATTTCAAAGGGCCAGCTTTTTCACATTGTGTCACGCTGAATATCCCCAAGAACTACGTTAAGGGTACACGTATCTGTGGAGTGCTCAGCCACTTGCATGTTAATTTCACGACCAGGCTGTTCCGTTGATTGGATCAACTGGAACCCTCGACGTCGTAAGCGACAGAGTGCCAACACACACACACACACACACACATATATATATACACATCCATCCATACGTGTGTGCTCATACACACATACAGACATACATACATGTGTACACACACACACACACATTGCCAGTAGTTGATATATCTGAAAAAAAAAAGCACACCCTAAAGCAGTAGTTTCGAAACTTTTTCAGGCCACTGCCTCCTTGGAACCCATACCTCATTCCTAGTGCCCTATACCCCTCCATACCACAAACATAAACCATTTTTTGAAGCAAATTCAAAACAACTGTATTTCACAAATAAAGCTTAACCAAATTAACCCATTATTTGGGGGGGGAGTACATCTATCACCCCCTTTTTGCCACCCCGTTATCACTCCACTTCTCTTAAACCTCCCCTTCCCCACCCAATGGATCTTCCACACATCCCTCACCAAGAGGGCAGTACCTCCCACTGGATCTTTCATGCACCCCTCGCCAAGACAGCAGTACCTCCCACTGCTTTAAAGAACTAGAGCAGTAATATATTTTTTATGAATTTAAATGTGTTGTGGCCAGTCAGAGAGTGACCATTGGTGTGGCAACTATAAAGTGCTTAGCAGTATAGGTGACTCATCAGACTCAATGGCCATAACATTTAACTTCCTAAAATATATATAGTTAGAAAGATAGAGAGAGAGAGAAAGAGAGAGAGCACATACATCAAACATAATTTTTTAGCACGTGTCATTTCTAGCTTTAAATTCATTTGATTGTGCATTTACACTGATTTATTGAAACTAGTTTCCTCATTTTGGCTGTTATAAGTCACAATGTTTCACCATTGTATCCTGCAGCCCTTTGAAGTACCTGATATCTCCAGTTATACATAGCATACATGCGTGCATGCATATGTATGTATGTACGTACATATGTATGTATGTATGTATGTATGTATGTACGTACGTATTCATTAGGTTTGGAATGAATCTTATGTCCAACATTAATGCCAGAGCTATCACCTTATTAAATAACTGGTTATTCTTCTGATCATATTTACTGAAAAACAACTATTATACTAAGATTTTTCTACAAACAACATAGCTGGATTGGACAATTTGAACAACAATGTTGAAGAATCAATATATCAAAAAAAAAAAAAAAATTCTAGAAAAGTAAACAAAATCTTTTTAGTTGCTTGCTATGGGAAAAACCAGAACTATAAAGTGCTTATTTCTTTGACTTATGAAATTCATAATGACTCAAGTTAATTATTATAAAACAGCAATGCAAGATTTATCTGTTGGTTATATGAAAAGAATGAAAGCATACTGCAATGAACAACAGTTTGAGCTAAATTACTTTATGGCAAAGCAATTATACCAACAAGGAACATTTGTCAAACCCAAGAGGGAAGTCAATGACTGTAATTTATTCTGAAAAGTGATGTATAATTTTATCCTCCAAAATGTAAACACTATACAAATTATAACCACTCAAACATTTTTCCTTGAACAGACATTGCTTTCAACAACATTGGTATTATGTGTTACAACAGACCAAGTTTCTATTGTTGTGTTACCTTGCAGCTAGGTTGGACATCCTACAGCTGCTATGATACCTCATGGTCAGGTTGACTGCCCTACATCTACTATGTTACCTTGTGGTCAGGCTGACTGGCCTATACCTTCTATGTTACCTTACGGTTAAGTTGACCACCTTACAGCTGCTATGCTACCTTGCAGTCAGGCTGACCATCCTGCAGCTGCAATGTTACCTTGCAGTCAGGCTGACCGCCCTACAGCTGCTATGCTACCTTGCAGTTAGATTAACCATCCTACTGCTGCTATATTATTCCTCATTCAGGCTGACCATCCTACAGCTGCTGCTATGTTACTTTGCAGCCAGGCTGATCATCAACTATATGCTGTCAGTGAGTCTAATAATGGCAACAATGACAATAAAATATGCAGTATGAGTTGGAAGAGGGAGGAGCATAAACAAATGAAATTTCAAAAAAAGATTAGGACAAGAAGACAGCTTGGTAAAGGGGGCATGCAACTAGCTAGCTCAGAAGTGTAAGGTGGGGGCATTGTTGTAGCAACAGACAAGACACAAGAAGAAATTGCACTTTAGTGAGGCAATAGTTGAAGTGCATTGATGAGTGAATTATAGCCAGTCAAATGAATTTCCATTTTTGGATGTAGTGTATATGTATGCAAATGTAACATTAGCATCATATATGTGAGTAGTACTTCAGTGTGAGTCTTACTTTAGCACTGCATTAAGTCAGCAACTGATTAAGGCTGAAGTATTTTGTGACTTTGAAGAAGAATCTTAGCCTTAGTAAAACAGTCACTATGAGAGATAATCAGATACCACAAAAGCTAGCACTTCTTTTGATGTTAATGGTTTTGATAATGTGCTGTTCATGACTAAAGACAATGAGTGACAAAACATTTTCATTGATACATGTAGTTATTGAGTCTTGATGTTGTTGAAGGAGACAAGGCTGTCATATCCCCATTAAAGTATGTTCTCAGGGTCTCTGATCATGGAGGTTGTATGGAGACATTACTGAAACTTGCAAACATCAGCCATCATAAAGATTGAGTCCCAGTGGATTTTATTGGCACATGCTGCAATCTGGCAGGAAGCTTCTAATTCAAGAAATAGAAGAAATGTGTATACCTTAGAAGTGTTGATATGAAGTTCTAAAAGAAATATTCCTTTTACTAAAGTTCTCATTGATATATGAGAACAAGTTTTTAGAAGATCTGGTTTTATGAAAGTCATACTAACGGCCACTGAAGAGGTAGATAAACTAAATGTGATGAAGAAGGGGAGTATTAACACTTTTAAATCATTGAAAGTAAAAGTAGTAAATCAGTAATTGATAGGGACAAACTGGTTGCTTTTTTTTGTGGGATAGGACATTGTACAGTGTTTCCAAATATTGGGATGCATTCCTATAAAGTCAGGGAGACAGACACAAAGAGTGAGTGAGAGACAGAGACAGACAGATTGACAAGTTTGGTAAAGGCATCAGCTAATTCTGGACTGCATTGTTTGAAGGTGATAGAAGGGGTGTTGTAAAGTTAGATCACTCTTTTGTGATTGGTTTGTCCTTAGTTTTGTGCAGCAGTAAAATTGTGTGAGTAGAGTTTACTTTTTATGTAATAGCAAATACTACCTTGAAACAATAGAATAGATTTGAAAACATCATGTGACAAGCAATTGTATATTTATGAAGTCAGTACTCTAAAGTTTAAATCTATCAAGTTGCATCTTATTTCCCAGAATAAGAATAATTGTTCCTGTAGAAATAATGAAGATGACAGAGTAGTGGATATCTGATATACCAATTTGTTGAAACAAAAGATTTGAATTATAAAGTGGTGAAATAGGAATCTGTAATGTTTAGGAGGAAGAACATTTCAGATTTGTGTTATTTAATGTTATTTCCGAATACCACATCTAGATACACTACAATGAATAAAAGATATTTTGGTCACAGATGAAAATCTTTAGTCATAGGTCTGCTTTACCAGAGTTGACTTTGGACTAAACAACAGCAAGATATTTTACACTAGCATAAAGATTTTGGTTTTTACATCAAAGAAAGAAAATGACACAAGCTGAAATGTGTGTATGTGTGTGTGTAACATCCATACTAATGTATGTTATATTTAAATGTCGGTAGAAAACATTGAAAGTATTACAAAATAACAATTTACTGCATAAATCATATTTATTGGAATATCATTGATTCACTGAAGAAAGTTTTCAGGGTCTACTTGATGGTAGAAACTGCCGAACTGTCTTGATATACAACCAGTATCCCTCTACTTGGTTTGGAGTAAGCATTTGTGAATGATCAACTGTTGCTCAAGTGTTGGAATGAGTGTAAAAATATTTCCAAGTTCAAATCTGACCCAGGTTGATTCAGTTATTCATTTTTCTTCAAAAATGGTACAATATAAAAATTATATAATAATTCAAGATGAATAAAGTCAGACATAGTTTAAGGACAAGCAAGAGTTCAAATCTTAACAAGGTTGATTTAATGGTTCATTTCTTCAGAAGATGAGGGTTTGGAATGATAATATAGGAACTGGCAGTGCTTATATGAACAGCATATATGTTGACTTATTTAGAGATTTGTGGGTTTTTTTCTGCTGAATGCTTGATTGGCTATCATATTCATTTACCACCATAGATTCATTTAACAAAATAGAGTGAGTTCTTCAAAAATTCTTTACAAAAATCACAACACATACCACAGAGGGAGCGTCTGTATAGTTACTTGACATTCTGAATATAGCAACCAAATCTCTCTTACTAAATTTGTTCCCCACTTTATATCCATAGGATATGAACCAAAAGAGCCAGTAAGGTAACTCCTATGTAGTTGGTTGATTGCTCAATGTAGCAGTAACATTTTTTCAACATGAACTCCATATTGTTTTTAAAATACAAACCACTAGTTGCTTGAAGTAGTAACTTTTAGAACAATATATTTACAATAGAGATGGAAAGATTGCCCACAGCTAAAAATGCAGATCAAATGCTTTATTTGATCAACAATCTAGTTCTATATCGGCTCATACAGAATTGACCAGAGTTACTTAACAACAATGATAACGACCACACTTACGACAATGACAATACCAACATAAAAACAAATAATAACAGGTTCTATAGTTGACTGGAATGTTACATTGTTGTCAGCTTGAGTTAGTAATTCCAAGGTTAAAATGTAAGACACTCTTGAGGTTCATTTGAAACCAGTGGATTAAGGTCCCAATGATATACATTTCTTTCTGATATCAGTAGAATTTACTTTATTTACAAGAAGTCAGTAGAAATGGTAGAAAAAATATAAATAAAACGTTTTACTTTTGAAAGTTGTCTAAGAATTAATATAGCGATTTGTAAAACAGATGAAAAGAACTAGTATGGCTCCACAAAAAAATGAATAACCAAGAAAGGGTATCACACAGTTTGTAGGAAGACAGGGAAAATGGTAAGTCTTCTTCTTTTTAAGAGGAAGATAGGAATAATGGCTGGTTAAATGAGTGAGAATATTACAATTTCAAGAAGAATGAGTTGGAAGATAGTTATTTTGAGAGTAAAAAAAAATTAAAAAAAAAAAAGAAGAATCTGCTGCAGAAACAACTGAAAGACTCTTATATATGAGTGAGGTGTCTTAAGTTGAAAACTTGCAATAAAAAAATTGGTCAAAATGTTTTTACAAATTAGGGAATGATGAGGGAATGTATGAGAAATTTAAAACTTAGAATCATTTCATTCTTTCTATTGTCAAATGTTTATATAATCATCTATTTTGTATCAGAGATTTTTAAACAAACAAAAATATTTTTAAAAATAGGTAAATAATTTTTTTAATATTAAATCAACAATTAAATATATCAAAAAATTATCCTTCATTAAAATGTTCCTAGAAACAACAGAAACAGTAACAATGCCTTTTTTCTCAAGTTCCCTTCTCTCCTGTTGATTTTATATGGTAGTCAAAGTTTCTTATCAATTTGTTGTAGTTACTGTGACTCTTTTTTAAAAAAATTAATTTTATACTAAATATAAAATAAAAATCTTTGACCAAGTCAAACTTAGAAATAGTACTGAAGCCTTGTAATTCAGTGGAATGGTTTGCTGTGGATATTTGGTATCAGTTATCATTTTACTGGTATAAAATATCTGCAAGAAGAAATATAAATATAAACAATTTAAAACCATTTCTCCTGATAATATATGGAAAGAAAAAGCAAGGTTTAATACAAATATATGGCAAGCGCACATAGCAAGATCTGTAGAGTGCTGGGAAGACAGCACCTTTCCCCTCCAGGTTCACTTTCCCTTTCATTTTTCTCAAGTCAAATAAATTAGTTCTAATGACCAAAGCAAACTCTTAGAATAGTATTCAACAAAAAATTAGCAACTTCCCAGGAGAGGAGGGTGAAAGTTCACAAGATCCAGAATAGTAGAATTGGTTCTATACTACTATGCTGCAAATTATGTGTGTCCAGTATGAACAAAATCTTTTAGGTCTCTGCACAGCATTCTCAATGAAACATATTGATATATAGCTAGTTGTCTTTGGACCACTAACATGAATAATCTTTATCTGTGGCTAGCATTGCTCCACTTGGATATTAGGAGGGTAGTTTCCAGCAAAGCTGAAAAACAAAAGTAGTAGAAGGTTGATGATGAAAGATCATATCTTAGGGAACAAATATGAAGAATAAAATAGAGCAAAAGTTTCATAATATCTACTGTTGCAGTAAAAGGGTAAAGACCCCCTTCAGTCATGAATGACTATGGGATTGCACCTAGAAAGTTACCCGCCAAGGCACAAGTCCAGGCAACGTGGTTTATGGAAGACCAGCAGTCGCCCATGCATACCAGATTCCCCTCTCCATGCCACTGATGTTATCCAAGGGAAAGGTAAAAGCCAATATAGCTTGGCACCAGTGACATCACAACTCATTTCTACAGCTGAGTGAACTGGAGCAACATGAAATAAAGTGTCTTGCTCAAGAACACAACACACAGCCCGGTCCAGGAATCAAACTCACTACCTCATGATTGTGAGCCTGATGCTCTAACCACTGAGTTATGTGCCTTCACTGTTGCAGTAGATGTTTCAAACAAGTCCACTGATATAATATTCAGGAAGGAAAGATCAAAAAGTATTCCAGATATGAAGACAAAACAAGCAGAAAATATGTCAAACATGGCCTGGCCGAATTCACTCTGTGTTGCAGTCGGAGAATCCTTTTTGTGAAAATGAAAATCTGATGAGCATGCATCACTTGTCTGTACTCTAGGTATAACAGCCCACCAGCGTGAAAATTTTCACACATGCACAGGAAAGATGGCTTCATTTTCCACCTAAGGGATTTTACCCGCACCTTGTATGTATGTATATTTGATGCACTACCATTAAGTTACTGTCTACCAATTTCACTCACAAGATATTGGTTGGCCTGAAGTCACAGCAAAAGATACTTGCTCTGAGTATGTAGTATGTATGCATGCTTGTGTGTGTGTATACGTATGTATATACATAAATACACAAGTGCACATGCACGCATGTGCATGCGCACACACTCACGCACCAACAGTAGCAATAACAACAACAGTGCTGCCACTACTGCCACTGTCACCATCACCATCATCATCATCGTCATCATCAGGGTTATAAATTATTGTCCTTATATTTCTGTGTAATATATGTATGCAACATTTCTTGTGAAATGTATGTGTTAAAATTATATATATATATATATATATATATATATATATATATATATATATATATATATATGTTGTTGTACTTGGGGATGGTCATATTGCCAGTTTAGCCAATAAAAACACACGCACTGTATATTTGGTGTTAATTTGCTTCAGTTTTATATTACATTAATCTTAATCTTATTTCGGCCAGAGTTCTTTCGTCACACTTCTGTGACCTCATCAGTGGTCCTTTGTTTCCTTCCTTCTTATGTGTGTCTCACCTTGCTAAACATCAGCCATTTTGTATTTTGTATTCCTATTGTATGTGTCTACGCATGTGTGTCTTTCAATGTGTCTGTGTCTTTTGTAAGTGCATGTGTGTATGGGGAGTGTCTGTATCACCTATATACTCTGTTAATACGTGTTCATTTGTATTTGTTTTTATTTATTTATGTGTGACGAAAGAACTCTGGCCGAAATAAGATTAAGATTAATGTAATATAAAGCTGAAGCAAATTAACACCAAATATACAGTGCGTGTGTTTTTATTGGCTAAACTGGCAATATGACCATCCCCAAGTACAACAACATCTGTTTCAACACACGATTTCACATCAAAAATCTTGCAAAACAAATATATATATATATATATATATATATATATATATATACCTGCCCTTTGCTTCTCAACTGAGAGTAGGAGATGATGTAGAGGACAGGTGGATGTAACATATTGTAATTGTAGCTGATGACTGTGGTGGTGGAGTTTATTAGATGTTATTTAGATCTAATGGGTCCTGACTGGGTAGACTATCCTATAAAAGGTAGATTATGACTCCACCAGCTTTCTCTTGCATACTGTGTAACTAAGACTACACTCACTATCCAATACATTCCTCCTTTTTCAAAATGGCAGGGTATGATTTGAGGGAGATTGAGCTGCCATTTCTAGCAAGTTGGGTGACACATGTAGTGACTAGTGAATGGAGAATAGTTGTGATAGCTGGCAGATGATGTTTAGTTCTAGGTCGATCTTGATCCAACAAGCCTACAAGTATAATGACAGATTTGTTCCAGTCTTTACCTAATTCTATCTTTTATTCAGATCACAGTCTGATGTGATTTTAGCAGAGATTTGGCCCCTAATATTAACTGATTGAAGTGACACCCTCCTTAGCAATAGAAATGGTGGTGGAGATGCTGGTTGTAATGTAGTAGTAGTAGTAGTAGTAGTAGTAGTAGTAGTAGTAGTAGTAACAGCACAAGTATAATAGTTGATGAAGATGGTGGTGGCTGAGGCTGCAAAGAATGCAAGAAATTGTGAAGGGGAAGGATGGATTACACATATTTTCTGTGTCCTTTCAATGAACCAAGTAAAATGTGCTGCTGAAGATTAATATCACTTCCAACTGCATTTCACATTTTTTAGCAAGAATTAGTCATTTACAAAATGATTGTTTACATAGAGTGTAATAGTAATTAATAAAAAAATTATTTACATTTAGCTTATTACTTTAAATATGTTAGTGTCCTATAAAACAGGATTTAGTCTACTTTTTCTTTTAGGTATTTATATATTTATGTTCAACCTTAGCTCTTCTCATTCTTCAAACATTCAAATAGGTCACTTATAAAACAAGATCACAGCCAATGAAACAGCTTCAATGCAATTGCTCAACATACTAGAAATAACAAACAAATATCTCCCTTAAATCATACCCTATCACAGTGACTCCCAATCTTTTCACTATCAAAGACCCCTTTTATTCAAATGAATTTTCCCACTTCTGTGGGGACCAGCATATCAAAAAAGAGACTCAACATGTTGTAAAAGGTGACTAAAGGAGGTTGAGGTAGGATTTGTACTCCAGCCTCGTAAAACCCTAATCAGTTACAACTAACCAAACAGACATGGGTTGAAGGGTTGTTACCTAAGTGATGCAAAGGTGACATCTGCAAGGAGTAAGGAATCACCAATAAATGGTGAGTGCAATGACACACTGTTACAATGCATGCCTCCATGCTTT